>NC_091156.1:31017005-31032005 GCF_040958095.1 Procambarus clarkii | reverse complement strand
CTTTCTAGGCAGGTATGACCTTTATCTGCCCATATTTGAGTGTCAAGAGTGTGGATACAGCCTTCCTGCAGATGCTAAGATGTACAGTATAATGGTGGATACTTCTGCTCATCAGCCAGGAAAAGTAACACATTCTTCAGCACCAAACTCCTGAACAACTGGCATTTCCTTAAAAGGAACAGTCCAGGTTTATCAATGAAATCCTTGTTAATAGCGCTCCAAGCGCTTGGCTCTCGTAATGGAAGAGTAAGTATTTATTAATTTTATATATGTAATGTAAGTACCTGTATACATTAAACTGTATATATAATAATACATAAAAATATGAACCCACTCCACACATTCTCTTGTGCCACTTACATGTACAAAACCTTGTTCCTAAATGCACATCCTGATCTGAAACTCTTCCTTGATAGATGTAAAGGATCCCATAATCACCACACCAGAAATCAATATCTCTCTGATATCCCCCGAGTCAAACTAAATCTGTGCAAACTCTCTATGCAAATAAAGTAATTGGTTATTGCTCCT
Source organism: Procambarus clarkii (assembly GCF_040958095.1). Classification (NCBI taxonomy): domain Eukaryota; kingdom Metazoa; phylum Arthropoda; class Malacostraca; order Decapoda; family Cambaridae; genus Procambarus; species Procambarus clarkii. The sequence goes on along the minus strand of NC_091156.1, from coordinate 31,031,474 downwards.
AATTGGTAAACTCTTTATTGAATTAAAAGCTGTCCAGCTGTTCAAAACATTATTCAAAAGTAAAACTAAAAAGCATTAATTTCATCCTTATAGTTTCCTACATAGTTCTTCAAACTTGCACTGTTACTTGTGCTACCCACTCCCCCAATATATATGGCTAACTCATGCAACTTGCATGGCTTAGCCACATCTGGGCCTAGTGCTGGGAACTAGATTCCCAGCACTACGCTGGGAACAAGGTTCCCAGTATTAGGCTGGGAACCAGTATATACTTCAGGATGGTTGCATCAACTTTGAAGCTGCTAAAAGAACATTCCAGGAGTGGAGATTTATGCAGTATGAACTTGCAAATGTCCAAAGCTACAATAAGACCGTGTGCCCTGCTTGTCATACTAACCCATTTGCCATACATATTGATGGCAACAAAAAGTTATTCCGATATGAAAAAGTTGGAAGGTACAGTTCTTAAATAATTTTCCTTTTGTAAGATAAATTTTTATTTTTCAACAATTAATACATTTCTATTAGGGCAACTTATATATCACAATACATTATTCGTTATGTAAGTATATCAATATCTGAAAAATTCTTACATGCAATACATAATAGCATTATTCATGTATTACAACATTAAGTAATATATATTTACACAATCATCAAAATTGAAAACAAATGAATGTAAATTATGTAAATACTGTCATTTTGTTTCTTTCAGAGGATTGAGGGAATCATATTATTCAGAGCGTGTCTTTGCTGCTGACAATGATGTGACTAATCACCTTAACCATATAGAGAGCTTAAAAACAAAGGTAAATATTATGTGTACAGACTTTGTAAACTGTACATAGATTTTATATTTTTATTTATATATATAAGACTTTTAACATTCTTGTACAGCCACTAGCACGCATAGTGTTTCAAGCAAGTCGTTAATCCTATGTTCCCCAGAATATGACCCCACCAAATCCATTAACAACCAGGTACCCATTTTACTGTTGGGTAAACAGGAAGGGGGGGGCCATAGTTAAGGGTTGATGCCCAGTAAATCTTCCAAGGCCAGGATACAAACCCAGGACAAAGCGCTCGCGAAACGCCAGGCGAGTGTTCTTAACCCACTACACCATTGGGAAAAGACAGTCATGATGTCTTACAGTTTACAGAGTTAATATATATATTATAACGAGTAGTTAGGTTTTTTTAACCCACAGGCAAGTCAACAAGTAAAACATAGAGTACTCAACGTTTGTCAAGAGCTACATGCACCATATAAATGGTGATTTTTGGGGTCTGAAGCCATATTGAGTAAGATGCTATATTTCTGTTGGTCTATATCACTTTCATATAACCCATCAGGTTAGGTTCTTTTCATTATTTATTATATATTTTATATATACTGTATTTATATAATATATATATATATATATATATATATATATATATAATATATATATATATATATATATATAGATATATATATATATATATATATAAATATATATATATATATATATATATATATATATATATATATATATATATATATATATATTATTAAATATGACCGAAAAAGTAAGATTAATAATTCTAACACGAGTTTTCTCAATCTTTCGTACATTATGCTTCACTGTTGGAGGTAAATCAAAAATCACTTCTCCAAAATTCATTTTTATTTCTAGTCTGACGCGACACGGGCGCGTTTCGTAAAACTTATTACATTTTCAAAGACTTCACAAATACACAACTGATTAGAACTTGCGTTTCCCTGATTTTATATCTACATTTGAGTGAGGTGGGAAGGGTGATGTGGCATTACATTTGAGTGAGGTGGGAAGGATGATGTGGCACTAACACAAGACAGAACACTAGAGGATATTAATAGGGTATTAAAAGTATCAACACAAGACAGAACAGAAACAATGGGTATTGAATAGAAGTGTTTGTAGAAAGCCTACTGGTCCATATTTCTTGATGCTTCTATATTGGAGCGGAGTCTTGAGGTGGGTAGAATATAGTTGTGCAATAATTGGCTGTTGATTGCTGGTGTTGACTTCTTGATGTGTAGTGCCTCGCAAACGTCAAGCCGCCTGCTATTGCTGTATCTATCGATGATTTCTGTGTTGTTTACTAGGATTTCTCTGGCGATGGTTTGGTTATGGGAAGAGACTATATGTTCCTTAATGGAGCCCTGTTGTTTATGCATCGTTAAACGCCTAGAAAGAGATGTTGTTGTCTTGCCTATATACTGGGTTTTTTGGAGCTTACAGTCCCCAAGTGGGCATTTGAAGGCATAGACGACGTTAGTCTCTTTTAAAGCGTTCTGTTTCGTGTCTGGAGAGTTTCTCATGAGTAGGCTGGCCGTTTTTCTGGTTTTATAGTAAATCGTCAGTTGTATCCTCTGATTTTTGTCTGTAGGGATAACGTTTCTATTAACAATATCTTTCAGGACCCTTTCCTCTGTTTTATGAGCTGTGGAAAAGAAGTTCCTGTAAAATAGTCTAATAGGGGGTATAGGTGTTGTGTTAGTTGTCTCTTCGGAGGTTGCATGGCTTTTCACTTTCCTTCTTATGATGTCTTCGATGAAACCATTGGAGAAGCCGTTATTGACTAGAACCTGCCTTACCCTACAGAGTTCTTCGTCGACTTGCTTCCATTCTGAGCTGTGGCTGAGAGCACGGTCGACGTATGCGTTAACAACACTCCTCTTGTACCTGTCAGGGCAGTCGCTGTTGGCATTTAGGCACATTCCTATGTTTGTTTCCTTTGTGTAGACTGCAGTGTGGAAACCTCCGCCCTTTTCCATGACTGTTACATCTAGAAAAGGCAGCTTCCCATCCTTTTCCGTCTCGTAAGTGAAACGCAGCACGGAACTCTGCTCAAATGCCTCCTTCAGCTCCTGCAGATGTCTGACATCAGGTACCTGTGTAAAAATGTCGTCAACATACCTGCAGTATAAGGCCGGTTTCAAGTTCATGTCGACTAAGACTTTTTGCTCGATGGTACCCATGTAGAAGTTTGCAAACAGGACACCTAGGGGAGAACCCATGGCGACCCCATCTACTTGCTTATACATGTGCCCATCCGGGCTCAAGAAGGGTGCCTCTTTAGTACAAGCTTGGAGTAGTTTCCTCAGAATACTTTCTGGCATGTCAAGAGGAGTACAGGCTGGATCACGATACACTCTGTCGGCTATCATTCCGATTGTCTCGTCCACAGGTACGTTGGTAAACAGCGATTCTACGTCCAACGAGGCTCTTATCCCTGTGGCCCGTGCGCCCCGCAGTAAGTCCACAAATTCCTTTGGAGACTTCAGGCTGAAGGCGCAAGGAACATAAGGAGTCAGCAGGCCGTTGAGTCGCTTCGCCAATCTGTACGTGGGTGTGGGTATCTGGCTAATGATTGGCCGAAGTGGGTTTCCAGGCTTGTGCGTCTTGACATTTCCATACGCATATCCAGGTTTATATTCCCCAATGATCTTTGGCAGGTGGAGTCCGGATTTCTTGGCGTTCACAGTTTCGATCAGTTTGTTGACCTTTGCTTTTAATTCGGCTGTAGTGTCCTTCGTTACCCTTTGGAACTTAGTTTGGTCAGAGAGCTGAAGGAGCTGAAGGAGGCATTTGAGCAGAGTTCCGTGCTGCGTTTCACTTACGAGACGGAAAAGGATGGGAAGCTGCCTTTTCTAGATGTAACAGTCATGGAAAAGGGCGGAGGTTTCCACACTGCAGTCTACACAAAGGAAACAAACATAGGAATGTGCCTAAATGCCAACAGCGACTGCCCTGACAGGTACAAGAGGAGTGTTGTTAACGCATACGTCGACCGTGCTCTCAGCCACAGCTCAGAATGGAAGCAAGTCGACGAAGAACTCTGTAGGGTAAGGCAGGTTCTAGTCAATAACGGCTTCTCCAATGGTTTCATCGAAGACATCATAAGAAGGAAAGTGAAAAGCCATGCAACCTCCGAAGAGACAACTAACACAACACCTATACCCCCTATTAGACTATTTTACAGGAACTTCTTTTCCACAGCTCATAAAACAGAGGAAAGGGTCCTGAAAGATATTGTTAATAGAAACGTTATCCCTACAGACAAAAATCAGAGGATACAACTGACGATTTACTATAAAACCAGAAAAACGGCCAGCCTACTCATGAGAAACTCTCCAGACACGAAACAGAACGCTTTAAAAGAGACTAACGTCGTCTATGCCTTCAAATGCCCACTTGGGGACTGTAAGCTCCAAAAAACCCAGTATATAGGCAAGACAACAACATCTCTTTCTAGGCGTTTAACGATGCATAAACAACAGGGCTCCATTAAGGAACATATAATCTCTTCCCATAACCAAACCATCGCCAGAGAAATCCTAGTAAACAACACAGAAATCATCGATAGATACAGCGATAGCAGGCGGCTTGACGTTTGCGAGGCACTACACATCAAGAAGTCAACACCAGCAATCAACAGCCAATTATTGCACAACTATATTCTACCCACCTCAAGACTCCGCTCCAATATAGAAGCATCAAGAAATATGGACCAGTAGGCTTTCTACAAACACTTCTATTCAATACCCATTGTTTCTGTTCTGTCTTGTGTTGATACTTTTAATACCCTATTAATATCCTCTAGTGTTCTGTCTTGTGTTAGTGCCACATCATCCTTCCCACCTCACTCAAATGTAATGCCACATCACCCTTCCCACCTCACTCAAATGTAGATATAAAATCAGGGAAACGCAAGTTCTAATCAGTTGTGTATTTGTGAAGTCTTTGAAAATGTAATAAGTTTTACGAAACGCGCCCGTGTCGCGTCAGACTAGAAATAAAAATGAATTTTGGAGAAGTGATTTTTGATTTACCTCCAACAGTGAAGCATAATGTACGAAAGATTGAGAAAATTCGTGTTAGAATTATTAATCTTACTTTTTCGGTCATATTTAATAATATATGTCTACAGGAAAGACTGCTACCAAAATATACTAATATATATATATATATATATATATATATATATACAGTATTATATAAATATATAATATATATCATTTATATTTGATTTGCAGAACAGCCAAAATTGTGGTGTCTCGTTGTGGAAAGCGGCACGAAACGAATCGTATACACACAAATCCCTGGACCAGACTGGCATAAACCTTGCATCATGCCGGCATGGTGTAATTCTCAAAATGTGCAATATGACTCGTGGTGAGGTTTTTGGCTATGCACACTATCTCCATATAAATTACTTCAAAAGTGCCAAGTACATCTGCCAGGACATCATATGCCAGTACAGTGCTGGCCATGGGCCCTGAAAATTCAAGAAAAAAATAAAAAATTCACCCTACTGGAGACAAAGCCGTTCCTAGGGGTTTTGCATGCAAAAGCACATGCATGGTATTGCCAGGTAAATAATTATCATTTGTCAAAGTAACGGGTATAAATGTAACGTTATTTTAGGGTTAAAAAGCTATTAATCAGAATAAAGTATTTAGTCATAATTAAATTTTTGAGCAATCGACTAATATTCTTTCCTTGTAATTATTTTACAGTGTGTTACATCTTAATTATAGGTCTTGTATGGAGGACGCTGGCAGCATGGAAGTGGTTTGACCACAGGTGAAGAAACCGAGCAAATTTTCAGCTATATGTCGCGGTACAACAGTACCACCAAAAACATGTTGAAAGCCGGTTAGTTTATAGTGCATTGGTACAATGAGGAAGGTATAATCTATTAAAACTTGTTAGTGATATTTATTATGTGTAATGAAGATGACTTCAGTAACTAGCAACACCTGGTGTCACCCTACAACTTTGTGTATATGAATTGGATTTGATTAATATAGCAAGTAAATTATAGATAGTATAAAAGTGAATGTTGACCAGATCACACATTAGAAGGTGAAGGGACGATGACGTTTCAGTCCGTCCTGGACCATTCTCAAGTCAATTGTGATGAGGAAGTAGAGACAGGCAATAAATAGGCTAGAGAGAGCTGAGGAGCAAAGTAAGGTGTATTTTAGGGGATAGTAATAATAATAAGAGCTGCAGATGGCCTATTGGCCCATACGAGGCAGCTGCTATTATAACCACTGAATGAAAAGGAGATAGGAATAAGAACTAACTAACACACCAACAAACTAACACACTTCGTAGCAATCTAGTTCACAGTGCTCCTCAAAAAAAAAAAAAAAAAAATGCTCCTCCTGCTGCTGGTGTCTACTCTATTTCCTGTTCATCTGGTACAATACTTTGGCGAAACTGGCTGTACACTGAATGACAGACTTAAAGCACACAAGAGAAGTGTCAAGTCAGCAGACACTAACAATGCTCCCTTCTGCCATATGAGGGATTCTAATCATCCCATAGATTGGTCTTCCTCCAAAATAATCTTTCCTGCCTCTACTCTCCACAGACGCCGTCTTGTTGAATCGGCTCTAATACACAATGTACCCAACATGAACTTGAGTCCTGGCTTTGTTGCTGTGGACTCTTCCCTTTCACAGTATATACTCAAATGCTGTAATCTTTCTAACAAACGTGACCTAACATAAGCTTACCCCTTCCATTTATCTATCTTTTCTTTCTCTTTCCTTTTCTTTCACTCTTCTCCCTTTTTTCTGTTCATTGTCTTCTCCTACGCTCCCTTGCTATCGTCTTCTTATTCCTATCTCCTTCTCATTTGGTGGTTATAATAGGAGCTGCCTCGTATGGGCCAATAGGCCCCTCTGCAGCTCTTATTATTATTACTATCCCCTAAAATACACCTTACTTTGCTCCTCAGCTCTCTCTAGCCTATTTATTGCCTGTCTCTACTTCCTCATCACAATTGACTTGAGAATGGTCCAGGATGGACCGAAACGTCGTCGTCCCTTCACCTTCTAGTGAGTGGTCTGGTCTACATACTTTAGCCACGTTATTGTGACTCATCGCCTGCATAAAAGTGAATTATTTTCATTTTACATATTCATTGAAGGGAGTTATTTTTTGTCCCTTTTTTTCAGAGCGTGAAGAAGAACTTAGTGAATCTTCATTTTTTTGGAACCAACGTAAACATGACTCTTTAGCTCGTGTTCTAGCTTCAAGATTTTGTAAGGCAAGTAATTTGCTTTATTCATTGAATATATGGAACAATGATCATGAATCACTAATATAAGTGCACAGGAAAAAAAAAAACATTCAAAAATAAAAATAAAAATAACATTTACTGCCATTAAACAGCCTTCATCAGAGTTAGGCTCATAAGGATTGTTTTTTTTTTTTGTAATATCAAAATATTAAATAAAAATTGCAACATTTATTATACTAACAGGACAGTTTTTCCTCCTGTTGATAGGCAAAAGAAGCTGCAGAGTTAATAAGAAAGGAGTTAGCTGACTTATCTCTTGATGAAAAACAACTTCTCATCTGGATTGCAGAGTTAACCAACTTAGCCCAGAGTTTAAATAAAAGGTTTGCTTGTAAAATATATAGTAAGAAACACTGTTTTGAAATACTCTTATATATTTTAACAAGGTTATTGTACTGTAAAATCAATGCAGTACCATAAATCATAAAATTGCCAAAACATTTCTTTATTATTTTAATTGTTTAGTTCTTGTACAATAATTGTCAGCCATCATAAAATGCCATTATGACCATTGCCTAAAAATTTAAGTTAATTTTTTTTAATTAATCAGGGTCTTTACATGTTTGAATTTAGTAAACATTATAGTAAACAGTATCCTCTATTCTCAACAGATCAGTTTCTCAAAATGATGTTCAAAAGGGGATAGAGTTAGTATGTGACTCAATTAGAACCAAGAAATCCCAAATATCCGGTGTAGCAGGTATGTTAAAGCTTATGTATAAGTTAGGGACTGATAAAACAAACAGAAATCTTTTAGTGTTTGTAAAATACTTCAAGAAAACAATGACTTTTTTTTTATCTAAACACATCTAATGTCATTTATTTCTAAGGTAGATTTGTATGGATACCATCTCACTTAGGTGTTGTCCTATGTAATTATAGGTAATTGTCAAAATTAAGTTGAGATATCAATATCTATGGCAGGTGCCTGCAGGTAATGTATCTGCCAATGGAAATCATTCCAGTTGTAAACTATGTGAACAAAAGCTAGGACATACTGTCTATCACTATATATGTGATTGCCTTGTTATCAATGACTTCAGAACAAATGGTATGATGTACTTTGAGTTTTGTTATTACTTCATACACTCAGGAATATTGGAAGATATTCTTGTGCTGTACCCCGATTTTGTTAGTGGAGGCTAATAGATCAGCCTTACATTTCATATTCTCTCCAGATTCCATGTATGACTGGCTGTCCTGTGAGGTTTTTGATCTACACTGTTGTCTTTCATACATAATAGGATAGCAGCACATTGCTGTGTATACCTAAGCTTGTTAAAAAAAAAGTGCTTGGCAAATATTTATGTAGTGTGTTCTGCTACTTTTGTGTAGGTATTCACTACTAAGTATATACAAAACAAATTTATCAACTATAATCTTATTTACTAGTAACAAAGTGTTTCTTTCAGTTTCAAGCAAAATGAGATCACGATACCGTGCAAAGATTGAAGCAGACAGGAAAAAGTTGAGGGAACTGATAGCGGTCTACAATGAAGACAATACAGAAAAACTTAGTGTGGACATTGATGAAGAGGGCAACTTTCCATGGTATAATGACACTCCTCAACCAACTGATAATGGTAAGTATATTTAGTTATTTTTCTGTGCATATTGGCCTTGTCAATGAGGATAAATATTGTTAGCTACTAACATGTTAATTCAAACTTACTCATTATGGTAATGGACAAATGGAAGTCCATGCCTAATTTATATTTTTAAGATAATAATATTAACAAGATACTTTAAAAATGATTACATATGATTGCATTGTTGTTACATAATACATGCATCCTACAATGACAGATTTGTTCATGTTCCTTATTAAATAATTTACTTTATATTTTATTTTTGAATATTTTAAGTTAATCTTCAAGAAAAGAGAAATGCTGCAGAAAAGCTGCATATGTACAACAGGACTATGAAAGAACAAAATGTCATTCAACTGGAAATGAAAAGTTACTTGGATTTCTACAGAAAAAAGCTTGAAGAGATAACACAAAGACTAGATGATGTACAAAACAAAAGTGCTCCACCCTCTTGGATAATTGAAGTTAGTATCAGGTATCAATATTAACTTAATTACTCCACTGAAATAAATGTTATTGCATTATAGCTACTTGGTAATTATTTTAACAGGTAGCTTAATCATTGTTGTTTGTGTCTAAGCTAAGTAAAATTAGTAAAAGCATTTTGTAGACAAATTGTAATATTATCATTATCACTTTTACTGGTTAAAGTTTAAATGAAACACTTGTTAGGAAAACAAACATTTAATTTAAAAAATGCCTGAAATAATGATGTGTGTTTGTTTTACAGGAACCGGGTAAATACTCAATAAAGAAGTCATCATTCCAGCATGTAACCAGTGGACTTACGGCCCTCTTGCTAAATATGAAAAAATTCTATCAAATTAAACTATTTGAGGCAACTAACCTGTTTTCTGAAGACAGGGAAGTAGAGTACAACAAATTTCAAACAGACAGTCAAGATTCCGAGGATTCTGAGACCGACAGTGACAACAGTGTAGTCAGTATTGAGTCACAGACTGACAACGAAGAAATGGAAGAAACACTCTTCCCTTTGATTTGAGTAGCTTTAAGTAGCAAAGCAAAGAGAAAATAACAAGTATTCTCTACCCCTGGGTTGGCAAATGTTCTTTGCCCAAATCATCGTCATGTTAATTTTGCATCCCTATGTTGCTCAAGAAAGATTTGTTTTCAAATTAGTTTTTATTTTTATTAATTACCCTCAAAGTTTTGTTTAGTTTAGAAATGCTTATTAAATAAATTGTAGTTGTAGTTATGTGCAATTTCTTTGCTTTCCTTCAAAAAACACACACACAAAAAAAAGGTAAACATGAAAAATGAGTGCCCAAATGAGATACAGAAAACTTTTTTAGTATCAGTAGTTGACAAATGGAATGCATCAGGAAGTGTGTGGAGGCAGACTCCGTACAAAGTTTCAAGTGTAGATATGACGGCCCAGTAGGTTCAGGAAACTACTTCATTTGAGATGATGCTTCCTAGCATTACGTAAGTAATGAAGAAATATGATATATTTACTCACTATAATGTTGGTACTGAATGTAGAACATGGAAATACACATTTTTACTCTGAAATAATCATATTTTATAACGAAATTATACGAAACTTAACTCGCAGTTCAACACAGGAAGTCTACATTCTAAGCCTGGTAGCACTCGAAATTATTGACAACACTGAAGTAGACAGCTTAATTATTTCTGACTCCCTTTCTTCACTACGAGCAATAAACAGTTTGCAATCATGTAATAACGTGCTTGTCTTGGAAGCTAGACATAGATATATAAGAATACTTAGCAAAAGGGTAAATATAAAAATGTTGTGGATTCCTTCTCACATTGGCATGCAGGAACATTACAATAAATAAGCCTCTGTATCTCTTTTCACTTCGGCTCACAAGATGGGTATAGGGTGCATAATAAATGCGCTAAAGAGAGAATGTTATGGCTTTGGGTAATTAGATGATTCCAATTTTGCTATAAAAGTTATGTTAGTTTAGAGTAAAAATAAGTTTTTTTTCATGATGTTCTACATTCAGCACCAACAATATAGTGAGTAAATATATCGTAGAGTTTCATTACTTACGTATACTGTACTAAGAAGCTTTGGGTAATTAGACGGACTGCCACACACCTACCTACCTACCTGATTTACATGAGGTTTTGTCATATATACCCATAACATAGATGAGAATATTACAAACCACATCATCAAATTATAATGTAAATTATAATTAAATGCAAGATCTTGTATATGGGCCATAACAATCCACGTCACAAGTACTAAATTAACAGTACTACTTTACATAAAGAATATTAAATGTTTATTCAGGTAAAAGTTCTAATAGCAGATTTGTATGGCATAATTAGGGGACATGCATGATTTTGGGTAGTAGAACCCCAAGCACATGTACAATAAAATTAAGATAATGGCAAATTGTGAGTGTCTGAACTCGGGGAGCGAGAGCGTGGCGGCTCGATGCGGTCGTAGTCTGCTGTCTGCTCTGTGTCGAAGCTGTAGCGTCTTGGGTCGATTAGAACTGTACACGCCGAGTGCTACATTGTTGAATGTGGAAATTGTACTGTCCTCCATTCCTCATATTGCTTGCTTATATGGTAATTACACCTCAGCTCCCTCCAACAAGCTGAGAAGAGTATTACCTGTAATTGGGGAAAGGATTGTAGCTTCTGTAATTAGTGCTAATTAGTTATGCTATTAAGATAATGAGATAATGGAGCGAGTATAAGGATTACTCGCTACAGCATTTTAATACCAAGCAGAGTTATGCCATGTGCGGGTAGGCGATTCCACGGGTTTACAACCCTATGGGTGAAAGCATCTTTGGTTTTCTGTCCTACATTGTGGTTTCTTGAGCTTGAACCCGTTGCTCCTCGTTCGTGTTACGTCTGACCTTTTGAAAAAACTGTCCGGATTGACATCCTCCAAATTTAGTATTTTATGGGTTTCTATGAGATCCGCCCTGTCATGCCTGGTCTGCAGTGTTGTTACCCCTAGTGGCCCTCATCCATTCCTGATACGAGAGATGAAGCTCTGGTATGATTTTTTTTAATTACCTCTTCCACTTGTTGAGCAATATTATTGTCCACTAACTCCCCTTGCCACTTCGGGGGGGTATAGGGTGTTGATGTAGCTTCAGGGCACCAATCCCCCCAGCCATAGGGCATGGCGAGAAGGCGAAATGATGCATTCTGACTCAAACGCCCTTTCCTTCATCTATCTGTTGTGAGGTAGTGCTGTCAATTTGGTAGTTCTGAAGTGGATTGTTGTGGCCCACATGTAAGGGCTAGCATTTATCGACATTAAAAAGCATTTGTCAGTCATCTGACCATTTTTGAAGTTCATTTAGATCACTTAGTAAGGTCTCATTATCACCTTCAACAGGTGATAATGGTCCAGGGATTTTCTGAAAAGGAGTTTCACTGACAAACATAGTGAATTTGCCAGTTCAGTTCCTTTACGACTTGGGACTGAAATACATTCACACTTTGGGCTTTTGAGTCTTTTAGTTTGTCAATGCTCTTCCTGATTGTGTAGCGTGTAATTGGTATTTCCCTTAATTCATTCTCTTTACCTCCGACAAACATTTGTGTCGGTGATGGGATGTCATTCAAGCTTTCTAGTGTGAACAGTGATGTAAAGTATTCGATCAGTGTGTTTGCTGCCCTTTTATCGTGCAACTTAAAATTAACATTGTTCAGCCCGTCCTCCAAACAAAGATCCAAAAGTGATTCCATGCACCCGCCAAACCCCCTGTTTATGAATGAAAAGCGGTTTACACACGACTCACAACTGCTGACGTTCGAACATATCCGGAACAAGTGCTTCACTGACGAAGTTTGTTCGAATCACAACACTATCACTGCTTCACCCACGTACTACAAATACAAATAAACGCCAACAGAACCTAAACACCTGACCTAACCTATCCTATGCCTATATATACACAAAATGCCAATATATTATAATATTAATTTATACTTGAGAAAATTCCCGTTTTGAATGAACAGCATGTTAAAATTTATGAATGCGTCTGTGGGGTCGACCGCTGAATGTAATGGACTAGAGTCGAGGATGGGTTGCATTGTTAGTCTCATCTTTTATGGGTCCTACTCTGCTGTAATGGGTTTTTGTTTGGGTTTTACTTCGTATATATTTGGCCGAAACGCTATGCGTATTAGTGGCTTTAGGTATTGTATTTTAAATTTAAAATATTTGCCCCAAGGAGAGAGTTTATTGGGAGTACTTAGCTGTGTCATTAGGCAGATAATTAACTATACAATTTGCTGTGCTCCGTCCTTTAACAAATCCATTGACCCACATCCCCTAACCTGCGTATTTTGTGCAATAGTCGGTTTCGGATGATCCTTTCGAACATGTTGCAAGTGCATGACATGAGACTGATAGGTCTGTAATTGCCAGGGTCATTGGGTTTCGGTATGGGAACAATTATTGCATGTTTCCATTGTGTGGGCAACACTCCACTTAGGAATGACTTGTTAAACAGGTGGAGTATTGGGTTCCCAGACACTTCACCAGCGCATTGAGTAAGTCGTAGGTGATGCCATCCTCACCAGGTGCTGTAATTTTATCCTTTTCATAGCCCCCTTTACTTCCTGGGCTGTGATTGGTTCCTCATACTCGTCATCACTAGATTGTGCTCTTGTTATCCTAATCCTTCTGTCATTTTGTCGGAGGAGCTGTTCCCTGCTTACTTATGCAGGGAGGGAGGAGGATGATGCTGCATCACTCAACTTGTGTATTAGTTCTTCAGCCTTACCCTGGGGGTCTTTGTGAGCCGCAGGCCGGGCTCTGTCCCCTTAGCTATCTGAATTTTTGCCAACACTTGTCTTGCAGATGTTTCTATTCCAATAGAGCTAGTGAACGCTAGCCCTTGTCTTTCCCTTTGTAACTCATCTGCAATGTATGTACCTTTACCTGAATTGAAAATCTAATCTAAATCCAAAACTAATCTATATGCTTAGAGATATGCAAATGCGAGAGTATTAGAGTGAAACCTTTAAAATACTGAACAATTTGGAGGATATTGATTCATTCAATTTCTTCAAAAGGTCAGATGTAACACGAACAAAGAGCAAAGGTTTCAAGCTCAACAAGCCACAATGTAGGAGTAACAACAGATGCTTTTGAATACATAGGGTTAAGAACCCCATTGAAACTGCCTACCCAACGAAATCGTAAATGCAAAAATTCTCAAGAACTTTTAAATTCCAGCTTGAAAAAAATTATCAGGACAAATGTGGTTGTCACATATACATACTGTTCTTAAAATATTTCCCCATTTTGCACCCGCAAGATAACGTACAATTTTAAAGGTTGACGAATGTTAATTTTTTTGTTTGCAAAGCTGTTCACTTGAGACAGTTAAGAAAGTCCCAGCTGTGTCTGGGTACAAGTGACAGGATGAACGATGAAGGGTTTGCTTCCTATTGGCAAGCTCCTATGGTGGTGTGTCCACTCATATGATGAGTGGCACTTCCCAATACTGTCACTATATTCATAGTGACAGTATTGGGATGGACAGTATTGGTGTGTCCAGTCACAGGATGAGTGGCGCTGCCCAACAGTGTCACCATGGTGACAGTATTGGGCTCTTAATCTAGAGATCTTGATCACCACTACAATTTTGACCCATTGCTCCACTTTCAGCGCCTTAGTGTGGCGATCCACAGAGGAAATGCTCACTGCATCCATGGCTCCAGCCTGCCATCTGAGGAGCTGGAGGAACTCTAGAACCTGTGATGAGTAGCCTTGTACAAAGCA
>NC_091156.1:30917005-31014505 GCF_040958095.1 Procambarus clarkii | reverse complement strand
TCTGACAAGCGAGCTAAACATCTGGTACCTGGATGATGGCACTCTCGCTGGAACCCTGGAAACCATTTTGGAGGATATAAGGAAAATCCAGGAGCAGGAAGCAGCCTTAGGCCTCATTCTCAATGCGTCCAAATGTGAAATAATCTCCAGCAACCCAGACATCACTGAGCAAATACAAAATGTTCTTCCAGAAATTCTCGTTGTCGAGCCACCAGACTGCACTCTCTTGGGTGCCTCCATTGGCCCACGAGCAATCGAGGAGGTCCTGGATGCAAAAATCACTGATCAAAAGAGAATGCTGGACAGGATTGACAAGATTGATGCCCATGATGCTTTCTTTCTCCTCACAAGATGCCTGTCTCTCCCTAAGTTGACCTACTTTCTGAGATGTTCTCCATCCTACAGCAGCCCTAAGTTAAATGTGTATGACACCCTTCTGAGGTCCATGCTGGTGAAAGTCCTTAACCTGCCATTGGACGACTCTCAGTGGGAGCAAGCAACCCTTCCTGTAAGACTCAGCGGCCTTAGTGTCCGCACAGCCTCCCAAATTGCTCTACCAGCCTTCCTTTCCTCCTCCCACGCATTGCACGACCTCGTCATTTTGGGTGAGGTGATATGCGGGTATAAAATGAAAGCTGTTTAAATCATAGCATAAGTAAGAACTCTGTTTAGTGTTTGCAGGTTATAGTTGTGTGTGTGTAAACTAAAATTCTTTGAAAATGTAGTAAGTTATTACAAAACGCGTTCAAGTATCGCGTCAGACTAGAAATAAAAATGAATTTTGGAGAATTGATTTTTCAGTTACCATCAACAGTGAAAAGAAACATAAGAAATATTGAGAAAATTCGTGTTAGAATTATTAATCTTACTTTTCCGGTCATATTTAATAATATGTCTAAAGGAAAGACTGCTACCAAAGTATACTAATATATATATATATATATATATATATATATATATAACTGTGCTTGGGGACCCACCACCCTTAATTACCCCTACTCCAAATTAATCAACAAAAATCTGAAATTACAACCATCACACAGAAATAACCTGCACACGTAAATAACATCACATGAAACAAGAAGGTATGACAGGATGTGCAGAATACCCCCGTTGAAAAGCAGAGGTGCAACAGGAACTTCTGAGAGAAGCACACATGTGCAGTATGTGCAGTACCACACCCAGGCTGTGGTACTGCACATACTGCACAAGGATGGATTGATAAATTAATATATGGACTACTGACTTTAAACACAAGTTTATTGATTTTATTAAAAAAATATATCATATATGTTACATAAATACTTAGGAATTTTTTCATAGAAATTATATTGTTTTGTAAAGGAAGTAAGATTGATGGGAGTCACCTCTGACTCAATTACATTATCAAAAAATAGTTTATTATCTGCTATCAGACAAATTGTGCGTTATTTTCTTCTGAACCATCATGACTTGCCCTCTTCCAACAGATACATCTTCCTTCTTGACTATCTTCAAATTATTTCTTTCTTCTTTTCTATTTGATGGCTTCAAAATAATGGACGTCTTCGACCCTTCTAAGATATGATCTTTGGGAACCCTGATGAAGGTACTTGCTTCAGCAGTAAGTAGACACTGATGTGCTGAAAATGTGGAAAACATAACATATATAATAAATATTTATTTCTTGCAAAAAACAAAACACCAAAATCACAGAAATTTGGAACCATAGTAGTCTGTAGACAGAGGCCACCAGGCATTACAACAATCGGTAGACAGAGACCAAGAAGGGCAATTGTGGTGCCACAATGGTTTCCAAGAATTCTAGCATAGATTATTTGAGTTAAAATTGGTTTACTTTTACCAAGGGGCCATTTGGAGGTAGGCCCACCCCAGTACCCAGTGTGTGTGTATTCTTCCAAATAGTGTAGAGGTGCCATAGGCACAATCAGAGCACTGTATAAACATCAGAGGTCCGCGGTTGTTCAACGTCCTCCCAGCGACTATAAGAAATATTGCCGGAATGCCGGACTACCATGATGGTGAAATATGGATCTCAGAGTACAATCTTTTCAAATGTGATAGGAAACACCGGCTTCAGGGTGGGGTCAGCCTCTACATCAAAGACACACTCATCTGTACTGAGCTGCTAAACACCTCAAATGATATGGTGGAAGTGCTGATAATCAAAATAGAGATCCTAAATGTACTTATTGTCTTTGTATATAAGTCACCAGAGGCAAACCCTCAGCAGTTTAAACACCAACTAATGAAAATAGAACACTGCTTGGAAAACCTCACAAATCCAGCTCCGAACATCATCCTGCTTGGGGACTTCAACCTACGGCACCTGAAATGGAAGCACCTGGCTAATACAGTAATATCAGAAAGAATACCAGGAAGTAGCCTAAATGAACAGGCACATGCAAATGACCTGCTACAGATGTGCGACAGGTTTGCCTTAAACCAGCAAATAAAAAAACCAACTATAAAGAACACGCTGGACCAAAATTTTCACTAATAATGATGAATTGATCAGGAACATAATGATTACAAATACCTGTTACTCAGATCACAACTTAATTGAAGTTATGACAACCATGGGGAATAGACCTTCAAAACCAGTCCAGATTCCCGGTGGAGGAGATTTCAGCAAATTCAACTTCAATAATAAACAGATAAACTGGGAGCAAATAAACAAGGTCTGCACAGAAATAAACTGGGAAGAACAGCTAGAAAATGCATATCTGAACCAGTGCCTGGAAAAAATAAGCTCAGTAGCACTAAAAATATGTTTAAACCGCATACCCCTAAGAAAAAAGAGGAAGAGATGCAGATTGGAACGAGAACGTCGTTCCCTATATAGGCAAAGAAAGCGAATCGCGGAACAACTTGAGTCGCACCCTATCTCAAGAACGGCGAAGAAGGTTATGTAGAGAAATAGAAACAATTGAACTCAAGCTACAAGAATCATACAAAACCCGGGAGAGGCAAAGAGAGCAAAAGGCCATCAGTGAAATAAAGAGGAATCCGAAATATTTTTTCTCCTATGCAAAATCAAGATCAAAAACCACATCTAGTATCGGGCCCCTGCGAAAGGGAGATGGAACTTTCACCGATGACAACAAAGAAATGAGCGAGCTACTGAGGAAGCAATACGACTGTTTTCTGCGAGCCATTAAACGCACTAAAGATTTCTAACCAAAATGAGTTTTTCATGGATATGATACCAACATCAAATCATATATCAGACGTCACCCTATCCCCACTGGATTTTGAAGAAGCCATAAACAGTATGCCTATGCACTCTGCACCAGGCCCGGATTCTTGGAACTCCATATTCATCAAGAACTGTAAAAAACCACTATCACAGGCCCTCCACATTATGTGGAGACAAAGCCTAGATACTGGCGTTATCCCTGATATACTAAAAACAGCAGAGATAGCACCACTTCATAAAGGAGGAAATAAGGCAGAGGCAAAAAATTAGACCGATAGCACTAACATCGCACATCATAAAAAATTTTGAGAGAGTGCTAAGAAGTAAGATCACAAAATACATGGAATCACAGCATCTGCATAACCCCGGACAACATGGTTTCAGAACAGGGCGCTCTTGCCTGTCTCAGTTGCTGGACCACTATGATATGGCATTAGATGCTATGGAAGACAAACAAAATGCTGATGTAATTTACAAAGATTTCGCAAAAGCTTTTGATAAATGACCATGGTGTTATTGCACATAAAATGCGTTCAAAAGGAATTACCGGAAAAATAGGTAGATGGATCTACAATTTCCTGACTAACAGAACACAATGTGTAATAGTCAACAAAATAAAATCCAGCCCATCAACCGTGAAGAGCTCAGTCCCCCAGGGTACTGTGTTTGCTCCAGTACTTTTTCTCATCCTCATATCGGACATAGACAAGAACACAACCTATAGCACTGTATCATCCTTTGCAGATGACACTAGGATCTTCATGAGAGTAGGCAACATAGAGGACACAGCAAACCTCCAATCAGATGTAGATCAGGTCTTTCTATGGGCTACAGAAAATAATATGGTGTTTAACGAAGATTAGTTCCAGCTCATGCGCTATGGACAAAATGAAAATATAAAAACGGCAACCACGTAAAAAACTCGAGCAAATCATAACATAGAACGAAAAGGCAATGTCAAGGATCAGGGTGTACTCATGTCTGAAGACTTTACCTTTAAAGAACATAATAAAGTAGCCGTCACAACTGCAAGAAAAATGACAGGTTGGATAACAAGAACTTTTCACACTAGAGATCCTATACCGATGATGATACTTTTCAAAATGCTTGTGCTCTCTAGAGTGGAGTACTGCTGCACAATGACAGCCCCTTTCAAAGCTGGAGAAATTGCTGACCTGAAGAGCGTGCAGAAAACCTTTACTGCTAGAATCCACTCAGTAAACCATCAGTAAAAATTATTACTCAGTAAAAAAAAGTAACACATCTAAATTACTGGGACCGACTAAAGAGCCTAAATCTGTACTCCCTTGAGCACAGGCGGGAGAGATACATAATAATTTACACGTGGAAAATATTAGAGGGGCTGGTCCCAAACCTGCACACAGAAATAACATCACATGAGACCAGAAGACATGGCAGGATGTGCAGAATACCCCCATTGAAAAGCAGAAGTGCAACAGGTACTCTGAGAGAGAACTCTATCAACATCAGAGGCCTGAGACTGTTCAACACGCTTCCGCTACACATAAGGGGCATAACTGGCAAACCCCTCAGAGTGTTCAAGAGAACTGGATAAGCACCTCCAAAGGATACCTGATCAACCAGGCTGTGACTCATACATCAGGCTGCGAGCAGCCGCATCCAACAGCCTGATTGATCAGTCCAGCAACCAGGAGGCCTGGTCGACGACCGAGCCGCGGGGACGCTAAGCCCCGGAAGCACCTCAAGGTACTTGCCCTACCATCTACATGATTTGATGCTCTGCAAATACAGCACACATCAATTCATTGGCACACTTATATAATAATTATTTGAGAATATATAACAAGTACTTTATATTTAAATTATTTTTTTTTATATTTGTAGCTATACAATATTTGTATCCCTGGTTTCCATACAGTATATTCTAAACAAAATATATATTAACAAAACACATCACAACAAATAGTTGACAGCTGGTAGACTGCCAAATAACAAAAAGAGCTTTGAATATATGATCAGATATTCTTGAGATGGGACAGGAACCAAAGACTCGCCAGGTCCAAAAAGCACACTTGAAGCCTCCCCAAAACCTCCATTCATTCATTCACAAACTTCTCCCAAGACCATCATGAATTAATGAATGAATGCATGATGGTCTTTCCCCCAAGACCAAATGATCCAAGGTATGATCCAAATATTGAAATATATTCCCCAAAGATCAAAATATCCAAGATATGATCAAAATATTCAATCAAAACTAGTGACATCAAATCAGCTTATAGAGTGGGTATCAAATCAACAGGAGGGTATAAATAACAGGAGAATTTGAGTTAAACTAGATAGCTGCTTCCGCAAGTCAGACCTTTTCAAATCTGCAGTCTCTAGTAAATCAAATGTTTATGTGAATAAATGTCTGACCAGGTTCAGACAAAATCTCTTATTTAAACTGCGGGGTTTCTGGAAAAATTCCCCTGTAATTAAACATTGTTTTGTGGGAGACAATACAATTATAGCTAGGGGGACTGACACTGGAAAAACCTATTTTATAACAACTGAAGCTCACCTCAAATCTCCTGATTGACTGTGGGATAGCTGCTGAATAACCAGAGTTCAAATTATAACCTCATTTAACTACCAATGTGTACTTTAGCTCTGCCTTTCCTTCCAAAAGGTTTTAACTTAAAAAAAAAAAAATGGGTCTTCTTTATTATTGTCTCTTTTTTTCTTTTTTTACTTCCTTGTTCCATAGTACACTGGCTTTGCCTGTGTCCTCTAGTATAAACTTTATCATCCAGTATACCTGAGTGTATCTCAATTTAATCTACCACATTTTGTTTTAGTGTTTTAGTGTAACTTTAATATTAAACTATAGTGTACTTATTATATTATAGTAAGTAAGCTATTAATTTTATAGATTTCATAATTGCTTTTTGACTTTTATTGGTCATCCATTGTTATTAATTATTCTAGTTCATTTTTACTTTAAGTTCCAATAAGTTTTCATTACTTAAATTACCATTAAGTTTATATTACTTTACAATTTTTAAATCTTTAAAATTTATAACTAAAACTGGACAAACTGGAGGAATGGCCCAAGAATATATACACCAGTTGATTGACAGTTGAAACACAGGACCATAGAGCCAATCCTCAACCCCTGCAAACACAACTAGGTGAGTACAAGTTTTGCTTAGAAATCGAAGAATGAGTTTTGATTACCTGTCACAGTTGTATCTTGAGAAAGTCGGTGTTTCTTCATTTTTTTCAAGGACTTATCCTCTTGCTCTACATTCTTGTCTTTCGCTTCCCTGATCTTCCTCTTTTGATTTTCCTGAATGTGAACTGAAAATAAGGAAAACCTGAATAAAATATATATCCTCATTAAACAAAAATTGTGTTTCTCTACAGCTGCAGCTACAGATAACACACAAAGCCTCTCTACTTGAATTAATGCACATGCTACACACACAAACACAATACTTCAAATCTACAAAAGTGACAGCAGAGAAGACCCACTCAATTATAGACCTGTATCATTGACAAGTGTAATGTCAAAATATTGAAAAATCTTTACCATTGTTATCATTGCTGTCTTCTTATATGTGCTGTCAATCTGCTGTATGGTGTCTATTAATCTTGTTTAAATTACCAATCAAGCTGTCAGTGTAATCAATCAGAGCTTTAATATACCAATGGGCTTTAATATACCTACTATTCTCTCTCATCTCATTTTTTTTCTTGCAATGTATTTGTTATTTTATTAATTCTGCTAGAATTTACCTAATTAAAATTATCTATTAGATAAATGACCTGCCTGAAACGCTGCGCATACTAGTGGCTTTACAAAATTGTAAATACTATGCTATGTATTCTCACAAACCCAATGTACCTTCTTGTATATAAATAAATAAATAAATAAATAAATAAATGAAATATATATATATATTTATATATATATATTTATATGTTGTACCTAGTAGCCAGAACGCACTTCTCAGCCTACTATGCAAGGCCCGATTTGCCTAAAAAGCCAAGTTTTCATGAATTAATTGTTTTTCGACTACCTAACCTACCTAACCTAACCTAACTTTTTCGGCTACCTAACCAAACTTAACCTATAAAGATAGGTTAGGTTAGGTAGGGTTGGTTAGGTTCGGTCATATATCTACGTTAATTTTAACTCCAATAAAAAAAAATTGACCTCATACATAATGAAATGGGTTAGCTTTATCATTTCATAAGAAAAAAATTAGAAAAAATATATTAATTCAGGAAAAATTGGCTTATTAGGCAAATCGGGCCTTGCATAGTAGGCCAAAAAGTGAGTTCTGGCTACTAGGTACGACATATATATATATATATATATATATATATGTATGTTGTACCTAGTAGCCAGAACGTCATACTCGGCCTACTATGCAAGGCCCGATTTGCCTAATAATCCAAGTTTTCCTGAATTTATGTATTTTTCTCATTTTTTTCTTATGAAATGATAAATCATTCCATTTCATTATTTATAAGTTAATTTTTTGAAATTTGAGTTAAAACTAACGTAGATATATGACCGAACCTAACCAACCTTACCTAACCTATCTAAACGTAACCTATACTCACACAACTAAGTCAATAATTTATGTTCCTAATATAATATAATAATAATAATTCAAATAAACTAATTGGAAACAATTTATTGAAAATAAAGTAAATCAATCGGCCTATTAGGCAAATCGGGGATTGCATAGTAGGGCAAGAAGTGAGTTCTGGCTACTAGGTACGACATATATATATGTGTATGTATATATATATATAAAAGATTTCTTACATTCTTGAACAGACACTAGCATGCATAGCTTTTTGGGCAAGTCCTTAATCCTAATTTTAACACTCACATTCCCAGTAAGCAGCCCATATCAGCTGTCTAACTCCCAAGTACCTATTTACTGTTAGGTGAATAGGTGCATCAGGGCAAAAGAAACTGCCCATTTGTTTCAGCATCTAATAAAAATAGAACCTTGACCCTTAGGATTACAAACCCAGAGCACTGTCCACTGAGCCGTCAGGCTCTGATGTTAATTTTAATATTACTGTGAACTGGAATACATGAAATAAATTATATCAGCAGTCAAGTATAATACAACTAACAATTGAATTAATAGTGGTTCAGAACGGACCGAAACGTCTTTGTATTTTCATCTTTTTGTGTGTGGTTAGGACAACATTCTTCAGCAACATTATTGTGACTCATCAGCTGTATAAAATACAACTACTTTATGCAACAAATCAGTAATGTAATTGTGGAACCTAAAAACTTGTCTAAAATATATACAAGTTTTGCTTTGAATTTAAAAAACGAAGAATGAGTTTTTATTACCTTTAATAGTTGAATCTTCGGACAGTCTTCGTTTTTTCTTCATTTTCTTTAACTTAAGCTCTTGCTCCCCATTCTTTTCTTTTGCCTCACTGATGTTGATATCTTCTTGGGCATCTATATTATTTGTTGGTATCTTGTTGACACTTGATCCATTGTCCTGCATGTATGCTGAAAATTAAGAAACATGCGTAAATTTAATATGGTATCATCATTACAAAATATGTCCTCCAAAAAACTTTAATTGAAAGAAACACTGAAATGTGAAATTTGGCAGCAATGATTAACTATGTCATTATGGGAATTTTGGTACCCATATGTAAAGGAAGTCTCATTATCTGATGATATAGACCTGATGCAAAGTAAAGTGTGTCAAAATTATTTGCACACCCTCCTCCACTATGTGATGGAGTGAAAAAAGATATGTGAATTCGGATAATTCTATAACAAATGTTCAAGACATGAGGAAATATTTCATTCAAAATGATCTGCTGCCAGAAATCTTGGTCAAATATCACCAGTTTGCTAACTGTATGTAGTAACTAAGTGATTGTAACCTATCCACCGCTGTCCACTGGATGGAGGCAGTGTGCAAGATAAACATATCAATTGTGACACTAGCTCTCCACACATGTCAGTTGCTTAATTTAAAATCTGTACTCATGGTCGGTCTCGAGCCCCTTGTCAATGTGGTGATGTGCATGGAATTATGTAATTAGGTCATCAAGATTGAAACTTGCTTAGCTAAAATGAATTGCTTGGTTCAATCCCGGAGCCAATTAATTATGTGCCTCTGCAACCATTTCCACTACCGCTAACAACATGGATATGGGATGCATAATATATGAACTAAACTACTGTACTATGTAAATGCTTTTCATTATTGCCAACACAAAGGAACATGCAGGTTTTATGATTTTCAATGTTAGCTTATGCAAAATAATAATAATAATAATTACCAAGATAAAACAATTCGGTGAGATTATTAACATTTTTGCTTGACAGACCACTTCCTGGTAGCATGCCCTTTGTGGTATTTCTATTGCCGACCTCGTGGGCCTCGTAGCCTGGTGGATAGCGTGCAGGACTCGTAATTCTGTGGCGCGGGTTCGATTCCCGCACGAGGCAGAAACAAATGGGCAAAGTTTCTTTCACCCTGAATGCCCTTGTTACCTAGCAGTAAATAGGTACCTGGGTGTTAGTCAGCTGTCACGGGCTGCTTCCTGGGGGGTGGAGGCCTGGTCGAAGATCGGGCCGCGGGGACACTAAAGCCCCGAAATCATCTCAAGATAACCTCAAGACCTTAAAATAGATGACAGCAACTTGATAACCACCACCTTGTAGCTTAAGAGACCTGCAATACAACAAAATAGTTACAAATATAACAAATATTTTTAGTGTTAATTTGAACACAGTGTTCAAGAGATATGGCTTCAATTATAAAAAAAAAAGAGATTAACTTTATGATTACAGAATATAAGATGGGATAACCATAAGCTTCTGAAACAGACAGCATCCCTCCCTCATACAGCATTGGGTACATCTGCAAAAGTGCAGAAGTACCGAAGTAGCTTAAGATGTACTTTTCTTACCTAGTTTAAGAGACCTACTGATAGTTATATCATTAAAGTATAATTACATAACTAATGGAAATTAAAAAAATATAAAATAACACAAAAATACTTATATAATGCACATTACTTTATTATTAACATCAATAAGTACAGTATACACCAAAATTGAAAATGTTAATACTAATTAATTATCAAATGGCTTAAAATCTGTTTATTTGTGGGAAAATTTAAAACCTAACAGAATGGATATTAATACAATATGATACAATTCTAATTGAAGAAATAACAGAATGCATGAAATACTTACAGATTTTTTCATGGCTTTAAATGATCTGCAAAGGTTTTGATGCTTAGCAGCTCTTCGACCCATTTCCTTATATTTATCCTCCCGCTCTACATCACCCTTACGCTTTTCATCTATAAAGCTGTGTCCACAGTTGCAGAAATGTCGACGAACACTAATGACATTACTGCAGATGGGACAACACCGCTGGAAAGGTTTCTTCTGGCCTGTAAATAAAGATAATCTGGGCAATCATAAAAAAAGAGTAAAATGTTTAAAATGTAATACAGTGGTACAAAAAACACAGTAGCAGCATAATGAAAGACCACAAAGCAGTACAGTGCTACAGAAGACTGAGCGGAGAATTGTGATTGTATTATTGAGAACCTGTACAGCACCAGATTTTATTAATTACACAAGTAAACCAAATTTAATGTTTAAATAAGAGAAGAATAATCTGGAATTTTCAATGTAAATCAAAATTGCATATTTGTGAACTGCAAATAATTGAATTGGGACTCAAATACTTATTTTACTAAGTTTTTTGATCTTCCAATAACATTAAATTAATATTCAACTTAACTAACATTTTGTGGTATTAATAAAGTTTGAAATAGATATGCAATTTTAACAGACAAAATTGACAAAACAAAATTAAGATTTTATACTCTATATCTAATGATAATATGAACTTACACCCAAATAAAATTAATAACATACAAAAATAAAATTTAAAGTATATATTATAAACAAATCACAATTATAATGTAACTTACTTGAATTACTGGAAGCCATTGCTGTTATGTTCTCTCAGATAGAATTGTTGACAATGTTGTAATGTTGCAATTGATAATGTTGTCTGATTTAAATTTTACCTAAAAAAAACAAAAATAAATTATTAACAGATATACAATAGCATCAGTTTAGATTAATTATAAAAAAACAAAAATGCATATTTTTCATATATATTTTTTCATGCATATTTTTCTACCTTGCATATAAATGCAAGGTAGAATGCATATATGCACCACTAAGATGGTGGTGCATGTATTTTATAACACATTTGAACAATGAAACTCTAAAGATGATACAGAAGACACAAGAAAATTGGCACTGTAGGAGACATTGAAAAAACAGAAATAACATGATTTTAACAGTGATAAGTTACAGGTGCTGAAGTATGGTAGAAACGAGGAAATTAAATGAAACAAGGAACACAGGACAATCAGACCTACTCTAAGAAGGAAAAAACATGCAAGAGATCTGAGAATTACGACGTCTGACGACCTCACACTTTGTGAACATAACCGAGCAAATATAGAGGCGGCCAGAAAAATAATGGAATGGTTTATGAGAATGTTAAAATTCAAAGACCCCACCCACAGTAATGCTAATACTATTCAAATAACTGGTGCTGTCCCATCTTGAGTATTGCTCGGTACTGACTCCCCCTTTCTGAACAGGAGAAATCTCTGAATTAGAGGAAATAAAGAGACCATAAACAGCAAACATATAAATGATAAAACATCTAAATAATTGAGACCGTCTCAAAGCTCTCAAAATGTACTCTCTGGACAGGAGACAAGAATGGTATCAAATAATACATATATGTAAGATACTAGAGGGCCAGGTCCCAAATTTGCACAGCATAATATAACAACATACTGGAGCTAAAGATACAGAAGGAAATTAATAATAGGTGTCATAGGTACAATCAGAGAGCAGAGTCTTAACAGTAGGGGGTTCAAGGGCTGTTTGCTAGGCTAGGCAAGGGTAGACTAGGCTTGGCTAGTGTTGGCTAGGTTATGCTAGGAAGAAGTAGGCTAGGCTGATTTACTCCACCAGTAATTGGCGGTCTGTCTAATTACAAGCTACCACAAGCTACACAAGCTTCACATAGCTTCCTGGCAATATGTTAGTAATGAATAAATAAGATATATTTACTCATTATAATGTTGGTACTGAATGTACAACACGAAAAAACATAATTTTAATCTGAAAAAGTATCTCTTTATAAAGAAATTAGACGAAAATAAAGAAATGGTGACACCAAATCAAGTCGACGATCCAAGCATCGGTTTGGTTAAGCTAGGTTAGATTTGGTTAGGTTAGATTTGGTTAGGTTAGATTTGGTTAGGTTTGATTAGGTTAGGTCAGCCTAACATATCATATTTATTCATTACTAACGTATTGCCAGGAAGCTTTGTGAAGCTTGTGTAGCTTGTGGTAGCTTGTGGTAATTAGACAGACCTGTAATTGGGGGGAAAGGGGGGAGGGGGAAACCTCAATATAAGCCTAATTTGTAGCTTCCTGTTCTCCGACACAATGATTTATTTTACGTCAGGCTTTCAGCACAGCCGCATAAAAAAACCTGGTTATTTATTTATTAATATACGAGATGGTACACTGGGGGTTAAGAGAGAAAATAGGAATAATGATGATTTTACAATCTTGCCCGAAACGCTATGCGTACTAGTGGCTTTAGGTATTGTATGTACTACCTCTATCTATAAATCAAACAGAATGTTTGTACTGTAACTCTGCATCTATGTATATATTTTTCCTAAATCAATTATTATTATTATTGTAAAGCCACTAGCACGCATAGCGTTTCGGGCAAAGATCCCGTACCCAGAAGCTGGGTATCTTTGGTTGCCCTGTGACTACTCTTATGACATTCCCTAACTCTTTATGACATTCCCTAACTCTTATGACATTCCATAACAGTATTGTTAAACTAATAACAATGAACAGTAGTTCAATATTACCGGAATAATCCAACTCATGTGGCCATGTTTTTGTTGTGAAGCCCGGTCGATCAGTTCGTATACATCATACCTTCTTACGAAGGTTAGAGTCTTAAAAATGTCTTACCATTGCTGAGAAATCATAAGATATAATTATTTACAATAATACACTGGTTGTTTTTGTTGATTTAGGGGCGATGACATGAGTAAACTAGTTATGTTGTGATGATTTAGGGGCAACGAACTGTGGTTATTAGACTATGTTTTGTACATAAGCAAAAAAAACAAGATGTAATTCTTTTAATTATAACAATAATAACGACAAAAAGTTAATAATTAATATACTTGTTAAGCAAAATTCGCAATATCTTAGTTTTCTTTAGGAAAAAAAAGACATCTGGAAAAAGATCTGCATACTATGTCTTACATTTTATTCCGTTATTTACACTAAAAGAACAATTAAACAATACAATACAATACAATACAATACAATACAAAACGTACACTATCGGCCGTGCCTGGTGCACGAGCACCAGGCACGGGCACCGGGAGCATCCCAGACACTGCCTTAATCGACTGAGATTAAGGCAGTGTTATTTTCATTCCTTTAGAACAAGGAAATCTCATTCTTAAACTGTATAATATGAGCTGCGCAATAATTGCTGATCTTCAATAAAGAAATTCTGGAGGGTTTGTGCAAGGATTAGGATGAGTTAGCCTAGTTTTTACTGTATATCCGTTTCTGGTTACTCAAGGGTGACAGTGGCGGGCAACACGAGAATAAATATTTGTATAAATTCCAATTTCGATCAGATCTACTTGGGGATAGTTTACAAATGTTCGCCATGAAATTTACGTTTTCTTTAATAGCCGAAGAGCTTATTTGAGAAAACAGTATGGCATTGAATCAGCGTGGTAAAACAATTGTATTATTGACACGACGAGTATAATCGACGTAGTTTTTATATATGTTGCCGGTCGAACACATCCTTATGTGACGTTTTATACTTATGTTCTTCTAGAACATTCTATTGCGAACACATTGGTACAAAAATGAAATACGTACATCGAAAACTAATGTCAGAACAGTGACAAGAGTATACACTTTTAAATATGGCCGCTCGATCGCCGATACACTAATTTCATTTGGGGAAATTTATTTTTTCATACGCCGTTTCGCGACAATTATTTATAACTGATATAAATGTTGCAAAAGAAGTTTATGATTAAGTAACATATTACACATTAAAAAAAATGAATACATTAATACCTAAACAGTTTGTAAATACAGTGATAAATTGTGCCAAACATTACACAATATTATTTACTAAGAAGCGTATGACAACTCAAAACGGCATGATTTCAACAGGATTTTTTATAGTTGTCAAAAAACTCTGATTTTAATTATCAAGTATTTGTCACAATGTATTTTATATAATTATGAGGCAGTGGAACGACCAAATTGTTCTGTATTATAAATGCATAATGCTAAATTTCTATATACATAACAGTAAAATAATGACCACCTACATTTAAGGATAACTAGGAAATAGTAACTGGAAACTTTATTTGAACGAAAATTCAATACCAAATTTCTTAGATGTTTTTCTTAATATAAAGATCAACAGTAACGAATCTTATTCATTATGGACAAATTAACAAAAAAAAAACATAATTTTCATTGAGGACCATGTATTAGAGCATACTTAGTCACTTATATATTAAAAGTATTGTGTTTTTTGAAACATTGGGGTTGTAAACAAACAGAACGGCCTACCCGAATAGTCGTAACATAAGAAGTTGTACATGTTTGCTAATTTATTATTTGATAAATGATTATTACTAATTTACGACGACTATAGAGGTTTCCCATTAGTTAAATTACTGTAGTGTGACTAAATGCTACTACAAAACATATATAAATCCTGGGAAAGTCACAATGACCAGCGACATTAAAGCATAAAAGACTAAATAGTAACAGGAAACTGTCGGCGAACGAAAAATTCATTTCCAAATTTATTAGATGTTTTCCTAAATATAAAGATCAATGGGCTGGAATTTTCTGGATTATGGCCAAATTAAGGCAAAAATATATGTATTTTTACTTGAAGAACATATATCAGAGCATAGTCAGTGAGTTATAGAATAATAAGAGTGTAGTATTTCATTGTATAACAAGAGATAGTCCATGGAAGCGAAAATAGACGTAGTTTAAGACAAAATAACGTCCAAAAACAGCCGTAGAGTCAAACGGCAACAGTTGACGTTCTTTTTAAGAGGACAGGTTGGTGCAGTGGCCAGTGTGCTTCCCGAGGCCAGGGGCGGTGTTGTTACTGTGTCTCCTGACGGCCAGCCTAGCGGTGTTCCTGATGCTGGTGCCGTGGCGCAGCCGCCTGCTGTCGCTTGTGCTGTGCCTCCTGTGGTTGCATTGGGCTCTTCTGTTCCTCGACGAAAGCGCGCTCCGAGGGATCGGTCGCACAGCAGGGGCCCCCCTGGGAAGAGGATCGAGGCTTCGGGTGGTGTGCCTTTGGCTGGTGCTCCTCCCTCCGCTTCTCCAGTGGTTCCTCCTCCCCCTTCGGAAGCGGGATATGGGGATGAGCGGGGCATTGAGCGTGGTGT
The DNA here is from genome assembly GCF_040958095.1 of Procambarus clarkii. Classification (NCBI taxonomy): domain Eukaryota; kingdom Metazoa; phylum Arthropoda; class Malacostraca; order Decapoda; family Cambaridae; genus Procambarus; species Procambarus clarkii. Next base: position 30,998,733 of record NC_091156.1, on the reverse strand, counting down.
CGGGCTCGGGGTGGCGGAGGCAGGGGAAAAACTGTGGATGGTGTCCTCGACGCCTGGGGCGCCCTCTTCGTATGGTGTCTCCCCTGTGATTTTGAAGGCGGTTCCTGGCCGGTCGTCTTCCAGGGTGCGGCAGGGGGTTGAGCCTGGTGGTGTGGATGTGGCTCCCGCTGCGGGTGCGGTTGTGTCCCCTGGGGGACGCGTTGGGTTGGGGGTGTCCTGAGGTTCTCCCGATGGCGCCCTCTGTTGTCTGTGCGTCTTTGCATGTTCGTGGTTTAAATGATCTTGGGGTCCAGTTGGGCCTGTTGGATGGTGTGTGTGTGTGTGTGTGTGGTTGTTTTGTTTCTGTTGTGGTTGCTCCCGTGGGTGTGTTCGTTTGGGTGTGCTTGTGTGTGGGTGTGGTTTTTATGTTTTCCCTGGCTCCTGCGTGGGCCTTTTTGTTTGCCTTGTATGGGTTTTATGGTTTGTGCATTTTTGTTCTTTATGGTATGTATGCTTATATGCTCCTATGTCTTTGGAGCGTGCCTCTTCTGTATTTTGTGATTTTCTGTGTGGGGGTTGGGGTGCCCGGGTTTATGTTTTGTCCTCCCCCCCCCCCTTTTCATGTACTACTGTTCCTGTGTTATGAGTGTTCTTTTTGCCATTACTGATTGTTATTTCTCTTTTTATGTGCCATGTACTTTGCCTTGGGCTATTTATGTATTATTTATCTGTTCTTTCTTGATTTGTGTTTTGTGTTCTGCCTTTGTATTATGTCTTTTTAATTATGCATGAGGAAACGGAGTAAGAAACAAGAATTGTACTCAGTTATTTCTGTTTGACTTTCAATGTTCTGTATTTCCATGTTTTTTGTTTAATGTAGTTTTGTAATTTTGCCTCTTAGGGGTTTCGGAGGCCTGTTGTTCTGTACTTTTATGCACCTGTGTTTGGGTTGTTGGGCTGGGCTTGTATGTGCGTTCTCCTTTTGTATTTCTGTACTTAAGGTTGTGTGGATGTGCCTATGTTTTATGTTATTTCTATTGTGTGCTATTTATGTCATGTTCTGTTTTTTGTGGTAAATACTGTCCCCGTTTCTGGGTTCTCTTTTTTTTGTGCCTTGTCATGTGTTTTATTTCTTGGTTTTTGTTGGGTATGTTTAGTGTATCCGTGGTTTACTTCCTTTGTTATGTTGTCCTGTGTATGTTCTTAACTTGTTCTTTCGGCGGGTGTCTGTTTTGTACATTGTGTATTCTTTTATAAAAATAAAAAAAAAAAAAACTTCACACTCTCCCCCAGACAGTACTACCACTACACACACTACCGCACACACAGTACTACAACTACACCTATCCCCCAAACACAGCACTACCACTACATACTCTCCTCCACACAGTACAATCTCTACACACACTCCCCACACACAGTACAACCACTCCACACACTTCCCCCACACAGTTCTACCACTACACACTCTTCGAAACACACAGTAATAGCACTACAAACACTCCCCCAAACAGTACTAACACTACACACACTCCCCCACACACAGGACTACCACTACACACTCCCCCCCACTCACACAGTACTACAACTACACGCTTTCCCCCACACAGTACTACCACTACAAACACTCCCCCACACAGTACTACCACTACAAACACTCTCCAACAGAGTACTACCATTACAAACTCTCTCCCACACACAGTACTAACACAACACACTCTCCCCCACATACAGTAAGACCACTACACACACTCCCTCACACACAGTACCACCACTACACAGTCTCCCCCACACAGTACGTCCACTACACACTCTCCCAAAACACAGTACTACCACTACAAACACTCCCTCATACAGCACTACCACTACACACACTCCCCCACACACGGTACTACCACTACACACATTCCCTCCACACACAATACGACCACTCCACTCTCTCCCTGACACACAGTACTACCACTACTCCCTCCCCCACACACAGTACTACCACTGCACACACTCCCCCACATTCAGAACTATCACTACACACTCTCCCCCACATACAGTACTACCACTAAACACTGTCCCCAAACACAGTACTACCACTACACACTCTACCCCACATACATTACGACCACCACACACTCACCCCAACACACAGTACTACTACTACACACTCTCTCCCACACAAACACAGTACTACCACTACACACACTACCCCACATAGAGTACGACCACTACACACTCTCTCCCACACACAGTGCTATCACTACACACTATTCTATGAATTTTATGATAAAATAACGAGGATAAGACAGGACAGAGATGGTTGGAGAGACTGCATATTTCTGGACTGCCAAAAAGACTTTGATTCAGTACGGCACATGAGACTGCTGTTCAAGCTCGAGAGGCAGGCGGGGGTGGGGGAAAAGGTCCTAGCATGGATAAGGAACTACCTAACAGGAAGGAGCCAAAGAGTTATGGTAAGGGGCGAGAAGTCGGACTGGCGAACAGTAACAAGTGGAGTACCACAAGGATCGGTGCTGGGACCAATTCTATTTCTTGTATATGTTAACGACATGTTTACAGTTGTACAGTCCTACATGTCGATGTTTGCGGATGACGCAAAGTTGATGAGAAGAGTTGTGGCAGATGAGGATTGAAGGATCCTTCAAGAGGACCTGAACAGATTGCAGAGATGGTCAGAGAAAATGCTACTGGAATTCAACACGAGCAAATGTAAAGTTATGGAAATGGGACTAGGAGATAGGAGACCAAAGGGACAGTACACAATGAAGTGGAACAGCCTACCTGTGACGACGCGCGAAAGAGACCTGGGTGTGGACGTAACACCTAATCTATCTCCTGAAGCACATATAAATAGGATAACGACAGCAGCGTAATCTACACTGGCAAAAGTTAGAACATCATTCAGAAACCTAAGTAAGGAGGCATTTAGGGCGCTTTATACTGCCTACGTGAGGCCAGTCTTAGAGTATGCCGCCTGATCATGGAATCCCCATCTGAAGAAGCATATAAATGAAACTGGAAAAGGTTCAGAGGTTTGCAACGAGACTCGTCCCAGAGCTACGAGGGATGGGGTATGAGGATCGCCTGAGGGAACTGTACCTTACGACACTAGAAAGAAGAAGGGAGAGGGGGGACATGATAGGAACGTATAAAATACTCAGAGGGATTGACAGAGTGGACATAGACGAAATGTTCACACGGAATAGAAACAGAACGAGGGGACATGGATGAAGCTGAAAACTCAGATGAGTCACAGAGATGTTTGGAAGTTTTCTTTTAGCGTGAGAGTAGTGGGAAAATAGAATGCACTTCAGGAACAGGTTGTGGAAGCAAATACTATTCAGAATTTTAAAACCAGGTATGATAGGGAAATGGGACAGGAGTCATTGCTGTAAACAACCGATGCTCGAAAGGCGGGATCCAAGAGTCAATGCTCGATCCTGCAGACACAACTAGGTGAGTACAACTAGGTGAGTACACTCTCCCCCACACAGTACTACCATTACACATTCGTTCAAACACATAGTACTACGACTACAAACACTCACCCACACACAGTACTACCACTAAACACTCGTCCAACACTGTACTACTACTACTACACACTCTACGCCACTCACAGTACTACCACTACACACTCTCCCCCACTCACAGAACTACAACTACACAACCTCCCTCACACACAGTACTACTACTACACACTCTCCCCCCCACACAGTACTACTACTACACACACACTCCCATTCACAGTACTACCACTACACACATTCCCTCAACACACAGTACGACAACTACACACAATCCCCCACACACAGTACTACCAATACACATTTTCCCCAACATAGTACTACCACTACACACACTCCCCAACACACAACACTACCACTACAAATACTCCCCACACAATACTACCATTACACACTCTCCCCCACACACAATTCTACCACTACACACTCTCTCCCACACACAGTGCTACCACTACACACTCTCCCCACATACAGTACGACCACTACACACACTCCCCCACATACAGTACGACCACTACACACTCTCCCCCCACACAAAATTCTTTACAATACACACTCTCCCCCACACATAGTACTACCACTACACACACTCTCCCACATACAGTACGACCACTACACACTCTCCCACACATAGTACTACCACTACACACTCTTCCCCAAACAGTACTACCACTACACACTCTTCCCAACACATAGTACTACCACTACACACTCTTCCCACACACAGTACTACCACTACACACTCTCCCCCCCACACAGTACTACATCTACACACACTCCCCTTCACAGTACTTCCACTGCACACTCTCTCCCCAACACATAGTACTAAGACTACACAAACTCCCCCACACACAGTACAACCACTCCACACTCTCCCCCACACAGTACTTCCACCACACACTTTCCCAAACACACATTACTACCACTACACACACTCCCCCACACACAATACTACTACTACACACTCTCCCCCCACACACACTACTACCAATACACACACTCCCTCCACACACAGTACGACCACTACAAACACTCCCCCACACACAGTACTACCACTAAACAATCTTTCAAACACTCAGTACTACCACTACACACTCTCCTCCACACACAGTACTACTAATACACACACTCCCAGCACTCAGTACTACCACTACACACTCTCCCCAACTCAGTACCCTCAATACACACTCTCCCCAACACATAGTACTACCACTACACACACTCCCCCACATACAGTACGACCACTACACACTCTCCCCAACATATAGTACGACCACTACACACTCACCCCAACATACAGTACGATCACTATACACTCTCCCCCACATACAATACGACCACTACACACTTCCTCTACACAAAGTACTACCACAACACAAACTCCTTCCACACACAGCACGACCACTACACACTCTCCCCCACTCACAGTACGACCACTACACACTCTCCCCACACACTGTACTACCACTACACACATTCCCCCACACACAATACTACCACTCCACACACTCCCTCACACACAGTACTACCACTACTCTCTCCCCCCCACACAGTACTACCACTACACACACTCCCCTACATACAGAAAGATCACTACACACCCTCCCCCACTCACAGTACTACCACTACACACTCTCCCCACACACAGTACTACCACTACACACACCCCACACACACACACACCCACACACACACACACACACACAAACACACACACACATACACACACACACACATACACACAGTACTACCATTACACACACTCCCCCACACACAGTACTACCACTACACTCTCCCCCACACACACATTACTACCACTACACACACTCCCCCACATACAGTACGACAACTACACACTCTCCCCAACTCATAGTACTACCACTACACACTCCCCACACACACACACACACACACACACACACAGTACTACCATTACACACACTCCCCCACACACAGTACCAAAACTACACAGACTCCCCCACACAGTACTACCACTACACACACTCCTCCCCACACACGGTACTACCACTACACACTCCTCCCCACACATGGTACTACCACTACACACCCTCCCCCACTCACAGTACTACCACTACACACACTCCCCACACACAGTACTACCACTACACACTCCCCACACACACACACACACACACACACACACACACACACACACACACACACACACAGTACTACCACTACACACTCCCCACACACACACAGTACTACCACTACACACTCCCCCCACACACACACACACACACACACACACACACACAGTACTACCATTACACACACTCCCCCACACACAGTACCAAAACTACACAGTCTCCCCCACACAGTACTACCACTACACACACTCCTCCCCACACACGGTACTACCACTACACACTCCTCCCCACACATGGTACTACCACTACACACTCTCCCCCACACACGGTACTACCACTACACACTCCCCACACACAGTACTACCACTACACACTCTCCCCCACACACGGTACTACTACTACACACTCTCCCCCACACACAGTACAACCACTACTCCCTCCCCCACACACAGTACTACCACTACACACACTCCCCCACATACAGAACGATCACTACACACTCTGCCCCACACACAGTACTACCACTAAACACTCTCCCCAACATACAGTACTACCACTACAAACTCTCCCCAGCACAGTACTATTATTACACACTCTCCCCAACATACAGTATGACCACTACACACACTCCCCCACACAAACACAGTACTATCACTACACACACTACACCACATAGAGTACGACTACTACACACTCTCCCCCACACACAGCACTACCATTACACATTCCCCCAAACACACAGTACTACGACTACACACTCTCCCTAACACAGTACTACAATTACACACTCTCCCTAACACATAGTACTCCCACTACACACACTCCCCCACACACAGTACGACCACTACACACTGTCCCTCACACACAGTACTACCACTACACACTCTTCCCCGCACACAGTACTACCACTACACACACTCTCCCACATACAATACGATCACTACACCCTCTTCCCAACATACAGTTAACTACAAACTCTCCCCAACATACAGAACTACCACTACACACTGTTCCCCCACATACAGTACGACCACTACACACACTCCCCAACTTAGAGGACGACCACTACACTCTCCCCAACATACAGTACAACCAATACACACACTCCCCAACATACAGAACTACCGATACACACACTCCGCCACAGTCAGTACTACCACTACACACTCTCTCCCACACAGTACTACCACTACACACTCTCCGAACACACAGTACTACCACTACACAGTCTCCCCCCACACAGTACCTCCACTACACACTCTCCCAACACACAGTACTACCACTATAAACACTCCCCCATACAGCACTACCACTACACACACTCCCCCACACACAGTACAACCACTACACACTCTCCCCCCTACACACACAGTACTTCCATTACACACACTCCCCCACACACAGTAGTACCACTACACACACTCCCCCACACACAGTACTACCACTACACACTCCCCCCCACACACAGTACGACCACTACACACTCTACCTCACACACAGTACTACCACTACACACTCCCATCCCCCCCCCACACACACAGTGCTTTCATTACACACACTCCCCCAACCACAGTAGTACCACTACACACACTCCACCCCCCCACACAGTACTACCACTACACACACACACCCACACTCCGTACTACCACTACACACTCTCCCCAACTCAGTACTACCATTACACACTCTTCCCCAACACATAGTACTACCACTACACACACTCCCCCACATACAGTACGACCACTACACACTCTCCCCAATATACAGTACGACCACTACACACTCACCCCAACATACATCAGGTAGGCCGGGAGACGATAGGAGACACACATGATTAGTGAGGTCCGCGGAAATTCGTTAATTTCTCAAGATATTGAAGGAGTATAGAGGCTAGATCATAGTATTTGGCCTCTCGCAGTGTGTGTAGCTAGCAGGGTGCAACATAGCATAGTCATATCGCTAGCGATAGTGCGAAGATTTGGCGAAGAAACCAAAGTGGAGCTAGTGGCATCACCGGTGCATGTAAGTGTGCGACCTAACCGGGTGGGACGCCCCGCCGTGGAACTACCTGATTGTGCTGTTGAGTGGTGACTGTGATCAGTGTTACATTGAATTAGTGAACTGTCACACAACGATACAGTGACTGACTCCAGAGCTTTGTGTAGACAGAGAAGAACCGACCTCGTCAATCTAACAGCACTTAGTGAATCACCTAGTGGGAGACAACGACGGATAACCATCGTCATCATACATCGTCCTTACTCATCTGGTTGTGTGAGCGGGAGGAGACTGGTATGTACCCCTCTCTGGTCAATTAATCAGGTGTACAGATTGAGGTAAAATATTATCAAATTCTTGTTCAGGATATCTTATATATTTAAAAATCTCAGGGTGGCGCATTTAGGCAGAGGTAACGCATAAGGGATATCTTGACACATACAAGCACGACCGCCCACGTACGTATACACGCACACAAGTGTGCACACGCTAAAACAGACACACACCCACACGCACACACACACACACACAATCGTTCAGTCAGGGGAAAAGGCATTAACACCTGGGATCAGGACCTTACTATCCCCCCCCTCTTGACCCCCACATCTGACCTGACCTGACCTGACCTGGTCGCTATCTATGCTCCCCTCCCACCCCCTGTCCCCCGCATCGCCCATACACACACTCTTCCCCTCCCCACTCTCTCCCCCTCTCTCCTTCTCAAACTTTCTCTCTCTCCCACACTCTATCTCTGCCACTCTCTCTCTCCCCCACTATCTCTCTCCTGCTCTCTCTCTCTCTCTCTCTCTCTCCCTCTCTCTCTCTCTCTCTCTCTCTCTCCCTCACTCTCTCTCCCCCTCTCTTTCCTTCCCCCTCCCTCTCTGCCCACACACACACACACACACACACACACACACACACACACACACACCTCCCCCCCTCTCTCCCTCATCCGCTCTCTCCCTCACCCGCTCTCTCCCTCACCCGCTCTCTCCCTCTCCATCTCTCTCCCTCTCCTCTCTCTCTCCCTCCCGCCTCTCTCTCCATCTCCTCCTCCCCACCCCTTCTACTTTCTTCTCACTTCAGTGGAAGGGTCAGATCTCCCCCACCCACCCATTTATCTCTCCCTTTATCACTCCCTTTCTCTCTCTCTCTTTCTCGCTCTCTTCCTCTATCTCTCTCTCTCTCCCTCCCCCATCCCGCTCTGCCCTCCTGACAAATCCTATCACGGCACAACTATAGGAACAGGGTCAAGCATGGCAGCCAGAGGTACCAGGGGAACAGAGAAGAGCCAAGGTGACGAAATGAAGGAAATGTTCACCCAGTTTCTGGAGGACATCAGGAGTGAGATGCAAGAAATGATGCAGGAAATGAAGAACGAAATAAGCAACCTGAAAAGAGAGCTGACAGCAGCAAAGGAGGAGATTAGAGCCCTCAAAGAGAATGGTATCAAGGATGAGAATCAGAAAACCATCCAGGGAGAAGGTGGTAATAGTTTTTTGGATGAGAATGCCACAATAAAAGCAACATTTGTGGAAATACTAAAAAAAAGTAACTGAAGTAATGACTGCAGTGATGGAGGTGGCCATGAAAGCAGCCACCTCACAGGAGGCGGCACACTCCACTAGCCAACTGCTGGAAAGGAACAGATCAGTGGTTGCTGTGGGTATTAAAGAACAGGAAGGCTCCAATAGGACAGAGTGGAATGACAAGGACAAAGCAGCAGTGAATGAAATACTAAAGGCACTAGACATGGAAGGGGCTGAGCATAGCATTGAGAAGGTTTTCAGGCTAGGATGGTACAACAAAGACCGAGACCGAATGATAAAGATAGTGTTTGCAAACGAGAGCACAAAGGAGAAGATCCTATCAAGGAAGAGCTCCCTGTAAAACGTGGGAAAATTAAAAAATGTATTCCTCCAGAGCGACATGGCAAGGGAGGAGAGAGCCGTGGCGGCAGAAGCAAGGAAGAGGCGCAGGGCAAGAGGGGAAAACCAGGAAGTCACAGCTCCCAACACAACAACACAGAGGCGAGGGGGGTACCCACAACCAGCTACCCAGTAACACCAGAAGGGAGGACAACCCTGCCTCCCTCCTCTGCATAGAAAACCCCCCTACCCCAAACCCTCCCTGCCCCCACTCAAATGTTCAGCCAAATCTCCCTCCCCCCACACCCAATCCCCACCCTTCTACCCCTCCCCTCCTCCCGAGTCCTCCCTCCCCACCGTTCCTTCATGTCCTCCCTCCCCTTTCACCTCATAACCTCCCTGTCCCTCCCCCTTCACTGGATCCCCCGTCCCTCATCCCAGTATCCTCTGAGACCCTGTTATCCACCTCACAGGTCCTTACACCCATGGAACAGCCTCCCCCACCAACAGAACACTCACCAAGGAGGCTATTTGAGAAGGGACAGAAGAAAGTGAGCCTCAAAGCGATGTACACTAACATAGATGGAATTACAAATAAAGCAAATGAGCTTGGAGAACGGGTACTAGAGGAAAACCCAGACATAATAGCCCTAACAGAAACAAAGATCACGAAAACGATAATAGTCCTGTGGGAACACTGCGTCTGTTATGTTATAAGGAAAGAGAGGGAAGGAAGAGGTGGGGGTGGTGTAGCTCTGCTGGTAAGAAAAGGCTGGGATTTTGAGGAGATGGATATTCAGGGCTATGAAGGTTTCAGTGACTACATAGCAGGTACTGTAATAAATGGGGGAAAAAAATATAGTCGTAGTCATATATAATCCACCACCAAATGACAGAAGACCTAGACAGGAATATGACAGAAAAAACATGGCCACCATTAACATAATAGAAAGAGCAGCTTCTGTTGCTAGCAGGAATGGATCTGGACTACTAATAATGGGAGACTTCAACCATGGGAAAATAGATTGGAAGAACAGAGACCCGCATGGAGGACCAGAAACATGGAGAGCTAAGCTGCTGGACTTGGCAACAAGAAACTTTCTAAGCCAGCACATCAAAGAACCAACAAGAATGAGAGAAGATGAACCAGCAATGCTTGATTTGATATTTACCCTAAATGAGTGGGATATAAGGGAAGTTAAGATGGAAGCGACCTTGGGAATGAGTGACCACAGTGTATTGAACTTTGAGTACCTGGTAGAGCTAGGACTTATCTCCCCCAAAAAAGAACTAGGAATCAAAAGGCTGGCATACCGAAAGGGGAATTATGAACAGATGAGAAGTTTCCTAAGTGAAATACCATGGGACACAGACCTCAGAGATAAGTCTGTACAGGGTATGATGGACTATGTTACCCAAAAGTGTCAGGTGGCAGTAAACAGGTTCATCCCGGCCCAAAGGGAAAAATCCGAGAAGCAACAGAAGAATCCATGGTATAATAGGGCATGTATGCAAGCGAAGAAACTGAACAAAAGGGCGTGGAGGAACTTCCGGAATAACAGAACACCAGAAAGCAGAGAGAGATACCAGAGAACCAGGAATGAGTACGTCAGGGTGAGAAGAGAAGCAGAGAAAAGTTTTTATAATGATATAGCAAACAAAGCCAAGACCGAACCAAAGCTACTCCACAGTCACATCAGAAGGAAAACAACAGTGAAAGAACAGGTATTAAAACTTCAAACAGGCGAGGACAGGTATACAGAGAATGACAGAGAGGTGTGTGAAGAACTCAACAAGAGGTTCCAGGAGGTCTTCACAATATAACAAGGTGAGGTCACTGTGCTAGGAGAAAGGGAGGTAAACCAGGCGGCCTTGGAAGAGTTCGAAATTACGAGAGAGGAGGTCAAGAGACACCTGCTGGATCTGGATGTTAGAAAGGCTGTTGGTCCAGATGGGATCTCACCATGGGTACTGAAAGAGTGTGCAGAGGCACTTTGCTTGCCACTCTCTATAGTGTATAGTAAGTCACTGGAGACGGGAGACCTAACAGAAATATGGAAGACGGCGAATGTGGTCCCAATATACAAAAAGGGCGACAGGCAAGAGGCACTGAACTACAGGCCAGTGTTCTTGACTTGTATACAATGCAAGGTGATGGAGAAGATCGTGAGAAAAAACCTGGTAACACATCTGGAGAGAAGGGACTTCGTGACAAATCGCCAACATGAGTTCAGGGAGGGTAAATCTTGCCTTACATGCTTGATAGAATTCTACGATCAGGTGACAAAGATTAAGCAAGAAAGAGAGGGCTGGGCAGACTGCATTTTCTTGGATTGTCGGAAAGCCTTTGACACAGTACCGCATACGAGGCTGGTACATAAGCTGGAGAGACAGGCAGGTGTAGCTGGTAAGGTGCTCCAGTGGATAAGGGAGTATCTAAGCAATAGGAAGCAGAGAGTTACGATGAGGGGTGAGACATCCGATTGGCGTGAAGTTACCAGTGGAGTCCCACAGGGCTCTGTACTCGGTCCTATCTTGTTTCTGATATATGTAAATGATCTTCCGGAGGGTATCGATTCATTTCTCTCAATGTTTGCGGACGATGCTAAAATTATGAGAAGGATTAAAACAGAAGACGACTGTTTGAGGCTTCAAGAAGACCTAGACAAGCTGAAGGAATGGTCGAACAAATGGTTGTTAGAGTTTAACCCAACCAAATGTAATGTAATGAAGATAGGTGTAGGGAGCAGGAGGCCAGATACAAGGTATCATCTGGGAGAGGAAATTCTTCAGGAGTCTGAGAAGGAAAAAGACTTGGGGGTTGATATCACGCCAGACCTGTCTCCTGCAGCACATATCAAGCGGATAACATCAGCGGCACATGCCAGGCTGGCCAACATACGAACGGCATTCAGAAACTTGTGTAAAGAATCATTCAGAACTTTGTATACCACATATGTCAGGCCAATCATGGAGTATGCAGCCCCAGCATGGAGTCCATATTTAGTCAAGGATAAGACTAAACTGGAAAAGGTTCAAAGGTTTGCCGCCAGACTAGTACCCGAGCTGAGAGGTATGAGCTACGAGGAGAGACTACGGGAATTAAATCTCACTTCGCTGGAAGACAGAAGAGTTAGGGGGGACATGATCACCACATTCAAGATTCTGAAGGGAATTGATAGGGTAGATAAAGACAGTCTATTTAACACAAGGGGAACACGCACAAGGGGACACAGGTGGAAACTGAGTGCCCAAATGAGCCACAGAGATATTAGAAAGAACTTTTTTAGTGTCAGAGTGGTTGACAAATGGAATGCATTAGGGGGTGATGTGGTGGAGGCTGACTCCATACACAGTTTCAAGTGTATATATGATAGAGCCCGATAGGCTCAGGAATCTGTACACCTGTTGATTGACGGTTGAGAGGCGGGACCAAAAAGCCAGAGCTCAACCCCCGCAAACACATCTAAGTGAGTACAACTAGGTGAGTACAGTACGACCACAACACACTCTCCCCCACATATATTACGACCACTACACACCCCAACATAGAGTACGACCATTACACACTCTCCCCAACATACAGTACGACCAATACACACTCTCCCCAACATACAGTACGACCAATACACACTCTCCCCAACATACAGTACTACCAATACACACACTTCCCCACAGTCAGTACTACCACTACACACACCCCCCCCCCAAACAGTACTACCACTACACACTCTCCCCAACACACAGATCTACCACTACAAACACTCCCCCACACAGAACTATCACAACACACACTCCCTCCCACACAGTACTACCATTACACACTCTCCTCCACACACAATTCTACCACTACACACTCTCTCTCACACACAGTACTAATACTACACACTCTCCCCCACACAGTACTACCACTACCCACTCTCCCCCATACACATTACTACCACTACACACACTCCCCCACACACAGTACCAACACTACACCGTACTACCACAGTACTACCACTACAAACATTCCCCCACACACAGTACTACCACTATACAGTCCCCCCCCCACAACCACACATTACTACTTATACACACTCACCCCCACACACAGTAGTACCACTACACACACTCCCCCACACACTGTACTACCACTACACACTCCTCCCCACACAGAGTACTACCACTACACACTCTCCCCCCCACACAGTAATACCACTACACACTCTCTCCCACACACAGTACTACTACTACACACTCTCCCGCACACAGTACTACCACTACACACTCCCCCAACACATATTACTACCACTACAAACACTCCCCCACACACAGTACTACCACTACACACACAGTACTACCACTACACACTCTCTCCCACACACAGTACTACCACTACACACTCCACCACACAGTACTACCACTAAACACTCTCTCCCACACACAGTACTACCACTACATACTCTCCCCAACACATAGTACTACCACTACTCACTCTCCCCAACACACAGTACTACCACTACACATACTTCCCCACGCACAGTACTTCCACTACATACTCAACCCCCCACATTCAGTACTACCACTACACACTCTCCCCAACATACATTACGTCCACTACACACTCCCCTACATACAGTACTACCACTTCTCACACTCTCTCCCACACAGTACGACCACTACACACTCTCCCCCACACACAGTATTACTGCTACACACTTTCCCCCACACACAGTACTACCACTACACTCTCTCTCCAACATACAGTACGACCACAACACATTCTCCCTCACATACAGTACTACCACTACACACTCTCCCCCTCACAAAGTACTTCCACTCGCACTCGCTGGCCAGGCCTTGAGCTGAGAGGATGTGTGCGCCTCCTCTCCCTCTTTGGGTCAAGTCCCTCGTCCCCAACCTTGTGCTGTGATCGCCAGGGCGGTATCGTCACAATACTACTGTGCTGCTGAGTGTTCCAACACTTGCATAAGTCACTAGTATCAAGGGAACCCTAGAGTGAACTAGTGAGTGGCGCCTGAGGTCGGAGGCAGGCTAGCCTGCCCCCTCCGCTCCCTTAGCGGAAGCCTACCAAACATTAGTGTTTGGTGCAGCATTGCTGGTGCTAATAACACAGCATCACCTGTACAGTGTACCTGGGACTCACTGTAAGACTCTAGCAAGAACCACAGGGCATCTACAGCTTCAGGCAACAAACAGCAAGGAGAGTTGTGGGATGGTAATCTGTCCCCGACGGACCTCTGACCCTTGCGGTTAGAGCGCTGACCCGACCTCCCCCCTATCCCTTCCCTGGCGGGAGGTTGACAGCCGCAAACACTTCAATGATGCCAGCTTTGTACAGAGCAACTGTACACTCCTAGTTATAAGACTTATCTTCCCCACTTTCTCTTATTCTTCTCATTTCGCCATTTCAACAGGTCAAGTGGACCGGTCCAGTGGCCCATGCGGTTACCTGTAAAATCTGGGGGGCCACTTGACTTGAGCATCTGTTCACCCTTGTAGCAGGGTTAGGCTGTCTTAGGGGACATTCTGTCCACACATAGGAGAATACGCCACTGAGGGCTACCCTCTGCGAGTCCCAACCAACCAAGTGGAATATCCAAGTGTTTATCCAAGTCGTCTGAGCACTCTCAAACCCACTGAGAGTGCTCTACCCCTCAGAGCAGGTTTATGACTGTTGGCGCTGATGACTGGTAAGGCTTGCTGCTTGTCCTGCCATTTGTCATGTTATTCATCAGCACATGGTTATAAATGGTATTAACCAGGTATCAGACGAGGTTAGAGCAACAATTAATGCCGCCTGAAGAAGCAGGTATGGAGGAGGTAGCTGCTGGACCCTCAGGGCTCTCCCCTACCGTGACCAGTGACACTGTCACCCCACCACCCAGTGATGGGTTTGTGGAGGTGGTAAGTAAGAGCCAGAGAAGGAAACAAGGGAAACAGAAGCCTGGTGAACAACAGGGTGGAAGGCGTCCGATAGCACCAAGGAGCGAGTACACACGTCTGACCTTCCCTAAAGGCAAGAGTGTGGCTGACAGGATTGTGTGGAGCAAGAAACTGAGCGAGGTGTACCCACCTGGCTCTGCAGGCGTGCTGCGTCCACATGTCAACTCTCCATGTGTATGTTTCAAGACAGAAGCAGGAGGTTGTGGTGGCTCTTCTACAAGAGAAAATAGGTGATGTAAAGCTCTCCCCTCTAGATAATCCAACACGGAACAAGAAGATGGATGAATACCTAGTCTACAGGTACAGTCACAGGTATCCACTAGAGTGGGCCTATGAATTAGACGGGGTACACAGAGCACGAAGATTGACCATGAATGGTAAGCCTACTGATCAAATAGTCATAGTCTGGAAGAAGCCTGACCCGCCACCTGACCAGCATTGGTTTGGTGGGTCGTATGCGCGCCCCAGCACGTTCAGGTTGTGGGAGCCTGACCCTGTGGAGTGTTACGAGTGCTGTGGCAGTGGCCACATAGCTAAGTACTGCTGGTGCCCCACACCCAAGTGTGCTCTCTGTTCCGTTCCTCATGCACTGAAGGACTGCCAGTATAAGAAGACCAGAGACCAAAGAAAGCAGGAACAGGAGCAACAAAACACTGCAACAGAAGCAGGGCAACATCCTGAATCTGTGGCTCTGTCTAAACCGCCGCTGAAGTGTTTCAGATGTGGTACAGAAGGAGTCACCATCTGGCACTCAGATTGTACCTAACGGCCAGCCTCCCTTGGCACAAGGAGGCAAGTGCCCGAGACACAACAAGTGACTACTGATGCCGGCTCTAGTACTGTTGACCCATCCCATAGTGGTGACAGTACCAGCAACGCCCCTGACAACACACAAGAGCCTGATACAACAGTTAATGGACAGTTGGCAACCTTGCAAGCACAGGTAGCAGAACTGACTGAAATTATACAGACGTTACGTCAGGCTCCTTCACAAGAGATACAGCAGCCTCCATGCTGCTGTGTCACAGCCGTGGCCCGCGCTGGTAAAGGTTCCTGTGGTGGTGGTGACGGCGGCAGCGGCGGCGGCGGCAGCAGCGGCGACAACAGAGATGAGAGCGACAACAGAGGCGGTGGCAGCGACGTCGTCAGTCAACTCAGGGATGACAGCAGTGTTAGTGACACAGAAACATTATCTGGAAAAGGAAGTCGATCTGTATCAGCGTACATTATAATGATTCATGACCCTAACGAACGCGCTCAAGCCAAGTACGAGAATGAAAAAGATAATACTCTGAGCGACAGTAATTATGCCATATGACTTACAGAGAACATTCACTCGCGGACCATCCCGAGTTGCTCAGTGATCAAGAAACTGATGATATCAACAGATGTTCCTGACGATACCAAACGCCAGGTTGGTGTGGCTCTTTACGTCGTAGAGTCACTTATTGACACATTGTGTAAGTGGGATAAGGACAACAATGGGACCACCAATCCCAGGGAGGAACAACACCAAGACGATGGCTGCTGTTGACACAAGAACCATTAGGTTTCTCAGTTGGAACATTCGTAGCATCAACAAAAGACTGAGTGACCTAATTGCATATGTTACCAGTAACAACATAGATATAATTGCTTTACAGGAACCCTACACGTCCAATATGATAAACAAAACCCCACCAAAAATCAGAGGGTATGCATCTTATAATAACAGTAACGCCACAGGCCTATTAACATACGTCAGAAGTGATTTACCGCACATTCTTGTGAGCACGTCACACAATGTACACACACAGTACCATCACTTTCATGTACAAACTACAGCAGGCCACTTTTCATTCCTCAACGTATATGCCAGAAGCCAGAAACTCAATGTAACATTGCTCCCAGATCTAGACAATCATGGGACAATATACATGGGAGATTTTAATGCTAGACATATTACGCTGGGAGACAGTACTAACAACGATAATGGATGCAAATTTATCAAATATGTTTATGACAACAGATTAACCGTGTATACTACGGATACCCAAACTCATTTATTGGGAGGCAGACTTGATTATGTAATGGGTAGAAACCGTGTGCAAGATAGGATTGAATGTTCGTTGGTAAATCACTTAGTTAGTGATCACTATGCAGTTTCTGCTTCCTATGAGGTACAGTGTGATGTACCTAATAGACATCAGAGACGGAAAATGAATATTCCATATGGCTTGCATGACCACTTTATTAATTGTATTTCAAAATGGTATCAAGATTACACAATAACGAATGTACAGGCCTTCTCCAGAGATCTCGTTGATACGATTACTACCTACTACGACACATGGATATGTTGGGGAACAAGTTTTTTTTTTTTTTTTTTTTTTTTACATGCAAGCATGCAAGATAAAGACAATAAATACAATAAAATATCAGAGAAAACAAAAACAAAATACAGAAGCTACCGGCCAGAAGGACCGACAGCACAGGACAATAATTAGCAAAAATGGAGGAACAGCATACATCAAGACAAAGTAAAGAACAAAAACAATAACAAACAAGCAAATAATGCAAGCAAATAAACAAAAACAAACACCGGCCAGAAGGACCGACAACAAAACACATCAAAATTTAGAAAATGAAACAACACAAGACAATGCACACACAAACAAATCATAAATATAAACAAAGGGAAAATTAAAAAGAAAACACAATACAACATGGTAATACAAGGTAATACATGAAGAGAATACACACTCTGAAAAACACCGGCCAATCAGCGGACATACTTGCCCGGGAACAAGACCCGGGGGAAACGCACATTGAACGCCTCCCAAAGTAACCACCCCCAAGGGTCTCGTACACCTAGAACGAAGAAGACCTAGAAGCTGAAGGAATGGTCGAACAAATGGTTGTTAGAGTTTAACCCAACCAAATGTAATGTAATGAAGATAGGTGTAGGGAGCAGGAGGCCAGATACAAGGTATCATCTCGGAGAGGAAATTCTTCAGGAGTCAGAGAAGGAAAAAGACTTGGGGGTTGATATCACGCCAGACCTGTCTCCTGCAGCACATATCAAGCGGATAACATCAGCGGCATATGCCAGGCTGGCCAACATACGAACGGCATTCAGAAACTTGTGTAAAGAATCATTCAGAACTTTGTATACCACATATGTCAGGCCAATCCTGGAGTATGCAGCCCCAGCATGGAGTCCATATCTAGTCAAGGATAAGACTAAACTGGAAAAGGTTCAAAGGTTTGCCACCAGACTAGTACCCGAGCTGAGAGGTATGAGCTACGAGGAGAGACTACGGGAATTAAACCTCACTTCGCTGGAAGACAGAAGAGTTAGGGGGGACATGATCACCACATTCAAGATTCTGAAGGGGATTGATAGGGTAGATAAAGACAGTCTATTTAACACAAGGGGAACACGCACAAGGGGACACAGGTGGAAACTGAGTGCCCAAATGAGCCACAGAGATATTAGAAAGAACTTTTTTAGTGTCAGAGTGGTTGACAAATGGAATGCATTAGGAAGTGATGTGGTGGAGGCTGACTCCATACACAGTTTCAAGTGTAGATATGACAGAGCCCGATAGGCTCATGAATCTGTACACCTGTTGATTGACGGTTGAGAGGCGGGACCAAAGAGCCAGAGCTCAACCCCCGCAAACACAACTAGGTGAGTACAACTAGGTGAGTACACCCACCGGGGACACCATATCATCCGGAACCCTAGCTACAAACACCCGCAAGCAGGGGACCCAAATGGTATCACTCCTGACGCGAGTAACTGCCACAATCCCCCACATCAAGGGAACACCCCCATCATGAAATTCCCCCGGCTCGTCATTCAGCAGTAACTCAGCAATCGCCGACCAGTGACCCGGTGGCATCACCGACGCCGGCAACACGTCCCCCAGGTCCCCAACACACACCCTCACAAGAGGGGGCTGGACATAGGACACCACCACCGGGGCACCAGCGGCCATGGGCACACCACCAGACGACTGCAGGGAACCAGGGCGGCTCGCATCCTTCCGTAATGTCACAACCAGGCCACGCCCAGCACCAGCAACCACACCATCCCTGGGAGTGGGAGCCACCACCTCCCACTGCGGAGAATCCCCAGGCGGAGAAGGAACGGAAGGCACCCCCGAGACCTGGCCACCAGCAGCAGCAGGCACATGAACCTCTGCCACCACCAACCGTGGAGACAGTGACACATCCGGTTCCACACCGTCAACTCCCAAGGACCCACAGTCACGGAATTCCCCAACATCGGCCCAGGCAGACGACGAACGCCTGGAACGCTTGGGCTCCGGGCGGAGATCGTCAGAGCCGGAAGCGGACCCAAAAACACGGGTCCCACTAGCTGGACGAACCGACTCCCGACGCTGAACGGCAGCAGCCTCTACCACAGGGGGAACTGGCCCACACACAGCAGGAGGCTCCGCAGCCACCCCAGCACCCAGCTCATCCGGGACCCGAGGCGAGAACACAGGGCCAGGCGCAGCAGCCGAAGACGAGGGAGAACGCGGCGGCGCGTCACAATGATCACTATGAAGGCCTTCAGGAGCAGCGGAGACAGTGACAGGAGCACGTAGACCATCCGATGGCACTGCAAGACCCGGAGGAGAGTCTGAAACAACCGGAGGAACGTCCGGCGACGTAGGGGGAGACGCATCCGCTAACTGAACGCTCACCTCTTCATCCCCGGAGACCTCCCCCAGAGGGAGCGGTGGGAAATCTTCTTCCCGGAACAAGTTGACCGGAGCAACCAGATCCGCAGTGCATCTGGCAGCCTGATGCCCCAACATGTCACACCGGAAACAAGTACGGGGTTGCCGGGCATAATACACCCGCACGTAGTACCCTAAAAGTCGGACAGAGGATGGAATGTCCGACCTCAGGTGCATCCCGAGGGTACGAATGTTCGTCTGCAACCCCGTATATTTTCCAGAAAACAGCTTGTGCATCCTCACACTGACGACGGAGCCAAATCTTTGGAAGAAACGCCGGAGAAGGGACTCAGGGAATTCCATGGGGGCCCCATGGACGCTCACATACGTCACGGCACCACTCCGATCAGATATAGCCACAGAACCAGTGCCATCCAACAACTTCATGGTAATGCCCTCTTACCGCCAGAGAAATCCACGGTACGCCTCCTCACCCACAAACTTGATGATCACCCGGCGAGCAGTCACCAGCTCAACCCCATAGACCTTCTCCACCGGGACATGTAGCCCGTCACACATGACCTGCTCAATGAGAGGATACCCTGCACAGCAGGTAAACTCCAAACCCACGGAGTTTACCCTCTCAACAGCGGGAAGATGGCCGCTCAATGGTAAAAGCGCCACGTCAACACCAGGCAGAGACAGCAGGGAGGGTAGAGACACCCACCCCCTGCTGGCGAAAACTGCAACCTCCCCAAACTGCCGGAGTGGTCAGACGACACGT
This sequence comes from Procambarus clarkii, assembly GCF_040958095.1. Taxonomy (NCBI): domain Eukaryota; kingdom Metazoa; phylum Arthropoda; class Malacostraca; order Decapoda; family Cambaridae; genus Procambarus; species Procambarus clarkii. The sequence goes on along the minus strand of NC_091156.1, from coordinate 30,977,832 downwards.
CTGCACCCTACGGCAGCTCAGGTGGAACTCAGGGAACAAGTCGTAAGCCTAGCAGAAGTGGGCAACACCTACCACCATCCAAGTGGGTCCTTGACACCGTATTTGTTAAAGAACATGAACGAGTAAAGCAACTTGGAGATACGTACAAACGAACCAAAGCACAAGGTGACTTGCATGCATTTCTAGTTGCAAATAGAGAGGTGAGAGACATGAGCAACGTTATACGTAATAAACATTGGGAAGAGTTCCTACAAAGTATAAATGAGCAAACAACACTTGTTGAAGTTTGGGAAAAGATACGAAAAATTTCTAAAAGCAACCCAACCAAACCGCTGCACCACAACCCACTAGAACAAGCAAACATCCTCCTTGATCAATGGGCAATAACATCGAGCTACGAATCACTCCCAATTAACATACAGCATAAACTTGATGACACACGCCCCAACAGACAACGAACCATCAATCTTGCCTGTACAGCTATCGACGTGTCGGACCTTAATGATGTAACTGAATGGGAATTAAATTTTTTTTTTTTTTATATTTATTTTTACATGCAAGCATGCTTATAAGTACAATAAAAGTAAACAATAACATAGAACAGACCAAAATAACAAAGCACAAACGTGCAACAACATAAAGGAACAAATGTACTAAACACAAAAACGCCGACCGGAAGGGCCGACCACAAAACAATAATAATTACAAACAAATCACAACAAGCAAGTTAAAACACAGTGGAATACAATGCAGAAATAACACACCAAAATATGAAATATTCAGAACAAGGCTATCAGCACCTCAAACCCACACGGAGAGGCACCAACACAGTACGAAAATAATTATAATAACAATAACAATAATGATAATATCAATAATAACAATAATAACAGTGATAATAAAAATAACAACTAGAAAGGAACAAATATACAACAATCAAAAAAAAGCACAATGGCAAAACTCGACAAAAAGCATAAACCCAGACCGGGTCACGCCAACAGCCTGAAGGGCACTCAACACTACACAAACAAGCGCACAAGCAGCAACATAAAAAAAAAACATAGAACCACAAAGCACAACATAAGCACACGACATCCACAACCAGACACCCACCAATCAAACCCCGGACCGCACAGGAACCGGACACACACACAAGCCAGGGAACATTATCAGGGAACGAATCCCAAGGATACCTTCGCTTATAGGCCTCCCAAATCAAATACTCCAAGTCGGTGGGGGAGGGCGATCCCCCTGCCGCCATGGGCCCAGCATAAACTCGGGAACCTCCAGATCAGGTGGAAACGGCCACTCCTGAAGGTCACCGACGCAAGTCGCATAACGAGGCTGGGGAGCGCAAACCACGTCCTTCGAGGTAGCAGATGACACCGATGAAGCGTACGAGGGCTGTCGGGACGGCCGCGTCGCCGTACGCACAGGAGCAGGGGACAAGCAACGAGATGGTAACGTCCCAACCAAGACCGCAGGAGACACTGAAGAGATGGCCGGAGACGGAAGAGGCGTCGAGACCGCAGTCGATGAAACGGGGACCGAGGAAGGGGTTACAGAACCCCCAGAGCGAGCAGTCTTTTTCAACACCATCACCAGGCCACCCCGCTCACCGCGAACCTCAGCAGGGGGAACCACCCCCCACGAAAAACCGGAGCCATCCGAAGCAGGAACCGCAGACACCAAATCTGAAGTGGAGGCCGAAACACCGTCACTGGCACCCTCAGGCAAATGCACCTCCGCCACCACCATAGTCTGCAACGCAACCGGAGCCACCCCTCCGTCGCCGGCAGATCCACAAGCGTCGAAATCGCCAACGTCAGCCCAAGCTGAAGACGAAAGCCGGGAACGCTTAGGCTCTGGCCGCACATCATCAGACCCGGAGGCCGACTCAGAGACACGCGCAACACAAGCTGGGCGAACCGACGCACGTCGCAGAACGGCAGCATCCTTAACCACATGGGGCACCAGGCCAGGCACAGAAAGAAACGCCGGATCCACCCCATCACCCAGCAAAGCCGGAACAGCTGGCAAGGTTGCAGGGACAGGGTCAGACGCAGCAGAGGACGAACTGGATGACGGGGGAATCGAGCAGCAGGCAGTCTGAAGAACCCCAGGGACACTAGTCGGAGCAGGACGATCACCCTGCGACGCCACAACCTCTTGAGGAGAGGCGACAACAACAGGGGGCGCACCAGGCGGCGCAACAGGCGATACACGGGGCACATCCGCAGCTGAAGAGGCGTCCACATCCACTGAATCCTCCTCCACAGGAAGCGGTGGAAAATCCTCCTCACTGAAGAGGTTCACGGGTGCAACGGCAGGCGCAGAACAGTCAGCAGCCTGATGGCCCAAGAGGCCACAACGATAACACGTCCGAGGCTGGCGGGCGTAAAACACCCGAACGTTGTAGCCCATAAGCCGCACAGAGGACGGAATATCTTCCTGGAGCCTCATGCCCAGGGTGCGAATGTTGGTCCTCACACCCTTAAGTGGACTGGAAGACACCACGTTCACCCGCACACTAACCACTGGACCATACCGGCCGAAGTACCGCCGTAGCAGACTCTCTGGAAACTCCAACGGAGCCCCATGCACACTAACGTACGGGAGGGCACCACTCCGATCAGATACCCAGCAAACAATTTTAGGTTGCCACAACATATCTGGAAAGTATTTGAAAGTATTGGAAACGTTTGTTTTATCGTATCAGATACGATATTGTGTGTGGACTTAAATAGGTTTCCAAAACTTATAACCAAGACATATGTATCTAACACTAATTTGAGATGTTGTGGCAACTTACACTCCTAACATGAGTCATTCATAATCCATTCATACACCAATATGAATCTCTTGTGAAAGGTTTGAGCCTTATCTGAACCATTTTCACATCTTTGTGTTTAAAGTTAAATTTCTTGAAAATAAAAAATATTTATTTTTAAATATATTTAAATATTTTAAATATTTTAAATAATAAATTTTTTATATTATATTAGTGTTTTCAATTTAAATATTAAAACCAATTTAAGGGTAAAAAAATCAAATAATTTATATTTCTTTTATTATTTACTAACAAATCAGCAAAAATACAAAAACATATGACCTATATAATTATATATATAATATATATATAAATAATTTATATAATATATATATATATATATATATATATATATATATATATATATATATATATATATATATATTAGTGTAATACATAAGAATGTAGTGTAATAGTATATATATTATATATATATATATTTATATATAAATAATATATTTATATATAAATAATATATTTATATATAAATAATATATTTATATATAAATAATATATATATATATATATAAATAATATATATATATATAAATAATATATATATATATAAATAATATATATATATAAATAATATATATATGATAACCATCTTTGTAACCTATATGTAACTCCCTCTTTGTAACAAAGTTCAAATAAAGCAAATATATGTGTACATACAAAAGAATGGGGGTGGTAGAAGATAATATTAGTGTTTAGTGAGTGACCACAAGGTCTCCTCTGAATACTTTTTATTTTCTTCTCCTATGCTATGGGTCCCCACATTGGCACCAGAGGTCTTCCTCACAAACTTTTTATATAATATATATATATATAAATATTATATATATAAAGGTAAAACTAGCTAGTTATACGTAGATATATGATAACTAACCAACCCTACCAAACCTAACCTAATATATATATATAAATATATATATATATATATATAAATATATATATATATATAAATATATATATATATATATAAATATATATATATATAAATATATATATATATATATATAAATATATATATAAATATATATATATATATATATAAATATATATATTTAAATATATATAAATATATATATATAAATATATATATAAATATATATATATATATAAATATATATAAATATATATATATATAAATATATATAAATATATATATATATAAATATATATAAATATATATATATATAAATATATATATAAATATATATATATATATATATATATATATGTCGTACCTAGTAGCCAGAACTCACTTTTTGGCCTACAATTCAAGGCCCGATTTGCTTAATAAGCCAAGTTTTCCTGAATTAATATATTTTTTCTAATTTTTTTCTTATGAAATGATAAAGCTACCCATTTCATTATGTATGAGGTCAATTTTTTTTATTGGAGTTAAAATTAACGTAGATATATGACCGAACCTAACCAAGCCTACCTAACCTAACCTAACCTATCTTTATAGGTTAGGTTTGGTTAGGTAGCCGAAAAAGTTAGGTTAGGTTAGGTTAGGTAGGTTAGGTAGTCGAAAAACAATTAATTCATGAAAACTTGGCTTATTAGGCAAATCGGGCCTTGCATAGTAGGCTGAGAAGTGCGTTCTGGCTACTAGGTACGACATATATATATATATATATATAAATATATATATAAATATAGAAACAAAGATTCTTCTATATAGACATTAGAGAAGATTCAGCGGTATGCCATGCACCAGGCTCTCCGCTGTTTTCATTATTCATTATTCGTTTTCATTATTATTATGCTATGGGTCCCCACATTGGCACCAGAGGTCTTCCTCACAAACTTTTTATATAATATATATATATATAAATATTATATATATAAAGGTAAAACTAGCTAGTTATACGTAGATATATGATAACTAACCAACCCTACCAAACCTAACCTAATATATATATATAAATATATATATATATATATAAATATATATATATATATAAATATATATATATATAAATATATATATATAAATATATATATATAAATATATATATATATATATATATATATAAATATATATATAAATATATATATATATAAATATATATATAAATATATATATATATATATAAATATATATATAAATATATATATATATATAAATATATATATAAATATATATATATATAAATATATATATAAATATATATATATATATATATATAAATATATATTAGTATATTTTGGTAGCAGTCTTTCCTGTAGACATATTTTATTAAATATGACCGAAAAAGTAAGATTAATAATTCTAACACGAATTTTCTCAATCTTTCGTACATTATGCTTCACTGTTGGAGGTAAATCAAAAATCACTTCTCCAAAATTCATTTTTATTTCTAGTCTGACGCGACACGGGCGCGTTTCGTAAAACTTATTACATTTTCAAAGACTTCACAAATACACAACTGATTAGAACTTGCATTTCCCTGATTTTATATCTACATTTGAGTGAGGTGGGAAGGGTGATGTGGCATTACATTTGAGTGAGGTGGGAAGGATGATGTGGCATTAGAGGATATTAATAGGGTATTAAAAGTATCAACACAAGACAGAACACGAAACAATGGATATTGAATAGAAGTGTTTGTAGAAAGCCTATTGGTCCACATTTCTTGATGCTTCTATATTGGAGCGGAGTCTTGAGGTGGGTAGAATATAGTTGTGCAATAATTGGCTGTTGATTGCTGGTGTTGACTTCTTGATGTGTAGTGCCTCGCAAACGTCAAGCCGCCTGCTATCGCTGTATCTATCGATGATTTCTGTGTTGTTTACTAGGATTTCTCTGGCGATGGTTTGGTTATGGGAAGAGATTATATGTTCCTTAATGGAGCCCTGTTGTTTATGCATCGTTAAACGCCTAGAAAGAGATGTTGTTGTCTTGCCTATATACTGGGTTTTTTGGAGCTTACAGTCCCCAAGTGGGCATTTGAAGGCATAGACGACGTTAGTCTCTTTTAAAGCGTTCTGTTTCGTGTCTGGAGAGTTTCTCATGAGTAGGCTGGCCGTTTTTCTGGTTTTATAGTAAATCGTCAGTTGTATCCTCTGATTTTTGTCTGTAGGGATAACGTTTCTATTAACAATATCTTTCAGGACCCTTTCCTCTGTTTTATGAGCTGTGGAAAAGAAGTTCCTGTAAAATAGTCTAATAGGGGGTATAGGTGTTGTGTTAGTTGTCTCTTCGGAGGTTGCATGGCTTTTCACTTTCCTTCTTATGATGTCTTCGATGAAACCATTGGAGAAGCCGTTATTGACTAGAACCTGCCTTACCCTACAGAGTTCTTCGTCGACTTGCTTCCATTCTGAGCTGTGGCTGAGAGCACGGTCGACGTATGCGTTAACAACACTCCTCTTGTACCTGTCAGGGCAGTCGCTGTTGGCATTTAGGCACATTCCTATGTTTGTTTCCTTTGTGTAGACTGCAGTGTGGAAACCTCCGCCCTTTTCCATGACTGTTACATCTAGAAAACGGGCCACAGGGATAAGAGCCTCGTTGGACGTAGAATCGCTGTTTACCAACGTACCTGTGGACGAGACAATCGGAATGATAGCCGACAGAGTGTATCGTGATCCAGCCTGTACTCCTCTTGACATGCCAGAAAGTATTCTGAGGAAACTACTCCAAGCTTGTACTAAAGAGGCACCCTTCTTGAGCCCGGATGGGCATATGTATAAGCAAGTAGATGGGGTCGCTATGGGTTCTCCCCTAGGTGTCCTGTTTGCAAACTTCTACATGGGTACCATCGAGCAAAAAGTCTTAGTCGACATGAACTTGAAACCGGCCATATACTGCAGGTATGTTGACGACATTTTTACACAGGTACCTGATGTCAGACATCTGCAGGAGCTGAAGGAGGCATTTGAGCAGAGTTCCGTGCTGCGTTTCACTTACGAGACGGAAAAGGATGGGAAGCTGCCTTTTCTAGATGTAACAGTCATGGAAAAGGGCGGAGGTTTCCACACTGCAGTCTACACAAAGGAAACAAACATAGGAATGTGCCTAAATGCCAACAGCGACTGCCCTGACAGGTACAAGAGGAGTGTTGTTAACGCATACGTCGACCGTGCTCTCAGCCACAGCTCAGAATGGAAGCAAGACGACGAAGAACTCTGTAGGGTAAGGCAGGTTCTAGTCAATAACGGCTTCTCCAATGGTTTCATCGAAGACATCATAAGAAGGAAAGTGAAAAGCCATGCAACCTCCGAAGAGACAACTAACACAACACCTATACCCCTATTAGACTATTTTACAGGAACTTCTTTTCCACAGCTCATAAAACAGAGGAAAGGGTCCTGAAAGATATTGTTAATAGAAACGTTATCCCTACAGACAAAAATCAGAGGATACAACTGACGATTTACTATAAAACCAGAAAAACGGCCAGCCTACTCATGAGAAACTCTCCAGACACGAAACAGAACGCTTTAAAAGAGACTAACGTCGTCTATGCCTTCAAATGCCCACTTGGGGACTGTAAGCTCCAAAAAACCCAGTATATAGGCAAGACAACAACATCTCTTTCTAGGCGTTTAACGATGCATAAACAACAGGGCTCCATTAAGGAACATATAATCTCTTCCCATAACCAAACCATCGCCAGAGAAATCCTAGTAAACAACACAGAAATCATCGATAGATACAGCGATAGCAGGCGGCTTGACGTTTGCGAGGCACTACACATCAAGAAGTCAACACCAGCAATCAACAGCCAATTATTGCACAACTATATTCTACCCACCTCAAGACTCCGCTCCAATATAGAAGCATCAAGAAATGTGGACCAATAGGCTTTCTACAAACACTTCTATTCAATATCCATTGTTTCGTGTTCTGTCTTGTGTTGATACTTTTAATACCCTATTAATATCCTCTAATGCCACATCATCCTTCCCACCTCACTCAAATGTAATGCCACATCACCCTTCCCACCTCACTCAAATGTAGATATAAAATCAGGGAAATGCAAGTTCTAATCAGTTGTGTATTTGTGAAGTCTTTGAAAATGTAATAAGTTTTACGAAACGCGCCCGTGTCGCGTCAGACTAGAAATAAAAATGAATTTTGGAGAAGTGATTTTTGATTTACCTCCAACAGTGAAGCATAATGTACGAAAGATTGAGAAAATTCGTGTTAGAATTATTAATCTTACTTTTTCGGTCATATTTAATAAAATAAATATATATATAAATATATATATAAATATATATATATATATATATATAGGTTATATATATATATATATATATATATATATATATATATATATATATATATATATATATATATATATATATATATATATATTTTATTAATGATATATATACATATATACACACAGAAACAAAGATTCTTCTATATAGACATTAGAGAAGATTCAGCGGTATGCCATGCACCAGGCTCTCCGCTGTTTTCATTATTCGTCATATCCGACTCTGCTATGTGATGCACATGTATTCTTGCTTCACCACCCTGTAATGAAATATTGTTTGTTACTAATTGTTTTCAATAATACATTATTTTATTATATAATATTTAATTTATTAATTAAAAACCCTTTCCATATTATAGAAAAAAACTAAAACAAGAATCTATATAAAACTATAGAATAGAATAGACTAATAGAATAGAATATATATATCATATATATATTTATATAAATAAATATATATATATATAAATATATGTATATATATTTATATATATATATATTATATCCTGTATTATTCCAGCCCATTATTAGAGATAGTAGCCACCTCTTATTTTGGTTTTCTTTCATTATTAGTGCTCAGAAAATTAAATATATCTACATATTTAGTCAAAATCAATTACATTATTTTATCTTATTCATAGCATAAATGTTCACAAAGATTACTAAAAAGAGATTGAATTAGACTACAGCAAATTGGCAAACTTTACCTTGTATCTGTTTCCACCGTGTTTGTTTGGGGCGTTCTTCAACATATCAGCAATACTTGTCTCAACATCTCTTTCAGTTGCATTAGTGTGGGTGTTGATACAGGCTTCTGGAAAGTTATAAGAATTAATTAATATATATAATTATAATTCTTTTTGTCAGGAGACAAGAAGCCACAGAGTAATAACATTGTTGGCTTTTATTTAGGTGTTCCCCTGTTCTCCAGTCTTCCTCCGTCCCCTCGTCCCCTTTGTCCTCCCCAGCATTCTCCATTCCCCTGTCCCCTCGTCCTCCCCACCATTACCCTCTCCTCTGTTCCCTCGTCTTCCCCACCATCCCCCCTGTCGTCCTCCCCACCATTCTAAACTACCTCATCCCATGTATTCCATGATGGTCTGATGCTTCCATCTGAAAATTGGGAACATCAAAAGATCTGACTTTCCCAATTTTCTGATGGGAACATCAAATGATCTGATATTCCCATCACTGAAAAATAAAAACAGATAAAAAAAATGATATGAAAAAATAGAAAATAAAATATACTCATGAAATGAACAGAATGGTTAACAACGCAGCTCAATTGCAATGCAATGTCACAATAACATTTAAATATACTTTAAGATATAATCTAGAAGAAAATAAGGATATTGAAACGGTTCATGAACTCTATTTCAATAAAGGACACTATGGGGAACTTTGAAAAATAGTTATTGAGTATAATTAGACAGACTTGTTGCTAGGCAGAGGAGTAATGAGATATATGGCAAATTTGGAAAATATACAATGAAGGTACACAAACATTCATACCCAAACAAAGCAAAATGCTAGGTAAGAACAAAGCATTTGGCCCGTAGGAGAAAGGAGATACCCACAAGACTAGAATACAAGTCATTAACAAGCATGCAAGTATAATACATAATACATGCAGACATATATATAATCCAAAAAAATGTCAAATTTACGTACTTATTATTACATTACAAATATCCAAGGTTTTGAAGACACGTTTCCTCTTGCGCCCAACGAGTGAATACTGAGACCAGACCCCATAGGTCCCTATCCTCCTCATCATTCGTCTCACTGTGTCTCCACAGCTTGCACCGCCCATTTGAGACAGCGTCTGGACCTGTTAAAATAATGCATAAGCTGTAAGGTAATAGAGAATAATATATATCTTTCAATCTCAACATTAGATTTTCTAATTTCCAACTGTATTAAATAAATAGCATTAAAATATTTTCCTTCTTAACTATTACAAAAATCAACGAATTTGAGTAACTTTTGCTTTTGTTTTATTTGTACCTTAAACATAACACTGAACAATCAATTATGTGCCACCCCACCTTCCTTCATCTGCAAAAAAAACTAATCAAAAGACATATGTACAAGGCTAAAAAAATTCAGCAACACTTACCATACTCAGGCTAAAAGAATTAAGCAACACTTACCATACTCTTTTTATATTCACTGTTAACTTTTAGCTCATGTGACAGACTTTCCACCTGCTCAACAGTTTCAAGTGGGGATGGAAGAATGTCTTCCAGGATTGGTATATCTCCATGTGTTTTTGACATATGGGTTTCCGTCATTTTGACAATATTCAGGAATTTTGCAAAAATAATGGCATTTACTATTTTTAAAAGATTATTAGCAAATTTACAGAAATGGTGCATTCGGAAGACAAAACCGTGGTAGACATGGTTGGAACAAGTTAGGTGAGAGGGTGGTGGAGGCCAAAACCATAATCATAATCATCTGTATCAAACCTTATTACAGGTAAAACCAGTAGGCAGTCTACTGTATTTTATCAAACCGTTATTAGTATAATAGATCTCGTAATAATTTTGCAAAAATAATGGCATTTACTATTTTTAAAAGATTATTAGCAAATTTACAGAAATGGTGCATTCGGAAGACAAAACCGTGGTAGACATGGTTGGAACAAGTTAGGTGAGAGGGTGGTGGAGGCCAAAACCATAATCATAATCATCTGTATCAAACCTTATTACAGGTAAAACCAGTAGGCAGTCTACTGTATTTTATCAAACCGTTATTAGTATAATAGATCTCGTAATAATTTTGCAAAAATAATGGCATTTACTATTTTTAAAAGATTATTAGCAAATTTACAGAAATGGTGCATTCGGAAGACAAAACCGTGGTAGACATGGTTGGAACAAGTTAGGTGAGAGGGTGGTGGAGGCCAAAACCATAATCATAATCATCTGTATCAAACCTTATTACAGGTAAAACCAGTAGGCAGTCTACTGTATTTTATCAAACCGTTATTAGTATAATAGATCTCGTAATAATTTTGCAAAAATAATGGCATTTACTATTTTTAAAAGATTATTAGCAAATTTACAGAAATGGTGCATTCGGAAGACAAAACCAATTTTTCACTTTTGACAATTGAGCACCTGCTACATCCAGATTCTAGGGAGGAAAGGAAGGACGATCTTACTGGATCCCATAGCCTCTCCGAGGCACAAACCAGGCTTTTACATAACCCCCCCCCCTGCACCCGAGCTTTTTAAAATAGTAAATGCCATTATTTTTGCAAAATTATTACGAGATCTATTATACTAATAACGGTAAATAAATAATAAATAGTAAATAAATCAAAATCAGTTACATTATTTTATCTTATTCATAGCATAAATGTTCTCGAAGATTACTAAAAAGAAATTGAATTAGACTACAGCAAATTGGCAAACTTTACCTTGTATCTGTTTCCACCGAGTTTGTTTGGGGCGTTCTTCAACATATCAGCAATACTTGTCTCAACATCTCTTTCAGTTGCATTAGTGTGGGTGTTGATACAGGCTTCTGGAAATTTATAAGAATTAATTAATATATATAATTATAATTCACTTTGCTATTCCCCATTCCACAGTCCTCTCGTCCTTCCCACTTCCCTGTCCCCACATCATCCCCACTATTCCCACTTCCCTGTCCCATCGTCCTCCTTACCATTTTCCCCTCCCCTGTCCTTCTTCCTCCCCCACCATCTCCCATTCACCTGTCCCTTTGTCCTCCCCAGCATTCCCCTGTCCCCACCATCCCCAACTCCCCAGTCCCCTCGTCCTCCCCACCATTACCCTCTCCTCTGTCCCCTCGTCTTCCCCACCATACCCCCCTCTCGTCCTCCCCACCATTCCAAACTACCTCATCCGATGCATTCTATAATGGTCTGATGCTTCCATCAGAAAATTGGGAACATCAAATGATCTGATATTCCCATCACTGAAAAATAAGAACAGCTAAAAAAATGAAATGAAAAAAATAAAAAAATAAACTATACTCATGAAATGAACAGTATGGTAAACAACACAGCTCAATTTCAATGCAATGTCACACAAAATTATTAAATCGAAATGAAAATAAATTGAAATCTATGAAAATTCAAATTATCAATACAATCGGAAATATTGAAATAATATCGCAACATAATATAGTGTGGGTTGCTCTTACGTGCAACAGACGGTGCTGTTTTTCAAAAAAGGCATGGTTTTACCTGTCACAAGTGTGGCATCTATACTTATACTCACGAAATGAACGGTATGGTAAACAACATAGCTCAATTGCAATGCAATGTCACAATAACATTTAATAACAATAATAACAATAACATTTAAATATACTTTAAGATATAATCTAGAAGAAAATAAGAACATTGAAACGGTTCATGAACTCGATTTCAATAAAGGACACTATGGGGAACTTTGAAAAACAGTTAATGAGTATAATTAGACAGACTTGTTGCTAGGCAGAGGAGTAAATAATGAGATATATGGCAAATTTTGCAAAATATACGGCACACAAACATTCATACCCAAACAAAGCAAAATGCTAGGTAAGAACAAAGCAGTTGGCCCGTAGGGGAAAGGAGATACCCACAAGACTGGAATACAAGTCATTAACAAGCACACAAGTACTACACTACACAACAACCGCACTACTACCAGAACTGGACGAATCACTACCAAAACAACACATTGCACATCACTACCAAAACAACACAACACAACACAAGCATTGGCAAAGAATTATAGACCAGTTGCACTAACATCCCACATAATAAAATTATTTGAGAGTGATCAGGAGTCAGATTACTAGTTTTATAGAGACCAATGACCTCCACAATCCAGGCCAACAAGGATTTAGAGCAGTTTCTATGATCGAGCCACTGAGATCTATAAAGAATTCTGATCAAGAAAGAGATCTAGGGGTGGTTTTAGATAGAAAACTATAACCTGAGGATCATATTAAGAACATTCTGCGAGGGGCCTATGCTACACTTTTTAACTTTAGAATTGCTTTTAAATACATAGGTCAAAAAGTTTTAAAAGTTTTAAAAGTTTTTTAAACCTCTCGTGTATCATGAGTGTGTTAAAGCATCAGATGGTGCATTCAGATGATGAATATTACCTAGTTCCTTCATCTGGGAAGAATGAACACATATTGGTGCATTCGGATGATAAAAACTAACTACTGTAGTTTAATTGATCAACAGACTGTATATCATATGCAGACTGTATGTGGATCTGCGGGCCACTCCAAACAACAGCCTGGTGGACCAAGCTCCACCAGGGCTAAAGCACAAAGTGATATAGATGTGATAGAGAAACTAGGTCAAATGGAGGAGTAGGTCTGTATATTAAACAGCACCTGACGTGCACAGAGCTACTAAACTCAATGTGGTGGTAGAGTGGTGGGGGGGGGGGGAAACATTGCAGAAAAAAAAAAAAATACAATTTGGTCAACAAAACAGCATTGTTTAAAATAGAAGACATGGGTTGTCATTTTGGGGGTAAGGTAGGTTACATTGAGTTAATTAGTTAGTACTTAGTTTTTATCTTAAACTGGTTGGGAGAGGTACAGTGTTGCTGTGCTGGTGAAAGAACACCTAAAGGTAAATTAAATAATGATTGCGAATCCACAAGAAGTTGACATAATATCGCTAGAGATCTGCAATCAGGATGATAAACTTTCCTTAAAGAATTTGACAAACACTTGCTGATAGGACATGAAGTAAATGAAATGTATGTCAAGTTTTGTGAAATATATGATAAAAGCACAACAAAATTTGTACCAAAGGAGAGATGCAGAACTAGGAAAAGGGGTTTGTTCAACAGAAATTGCGAGAGGGCCTGAGACCCAAACACACACAAATGGAATCAATATATAGCAAGAGGCCAAACCCCCAAACATACAAGCGATGCAAAGATGCGAGAAACAGCAGCAGCATTAAGGAGAGGGACTTAAGGACCATAAATAAAGTGTGAAAATAAACTCGAGTAAATTTTTTTAACTACTCTCGACAGTGAAGAAAAACAAATATTCAGACGATTTGTGTTAGAATCATTAATCTTACACTTTCGGTCATATTCAACAACACAAATACATACACACACATTCCTGTTGCTGTAGCAAGTGAAGAATTACACACACAGATCACAATAACGTGATGCATCAAATGAACAAATCCACAAGGGCCGTGACGAGGATTCGAACCTGCGTCCGGGAGCATCCCAGACACTGCCTTAATCGACTGAGCTACAACAGGGTAAAAGGGTTGAAACCGAAGTTCTACTGAACTTACTGGATCCCATAGCCTCTCCGAGGCACAAACCAGGCTTTTACACAACCCCCCCCCCCCCTGCACCCGAGCTATGTCAACAGGCCGTTCTCCCTCTTCGCCCTTCCGAATGCACCATATCAGTAAATTTTTTAATAATCTTTTAAAAATAGTAAATGCCACTATTTTTGCAAAATTATTACGAGATCTATTATTCTATAGAATAATGCATATAAATGCATATATGCATATAAATACAAAACATTAATACAAAACAAGTAAATGTAAATAATTTTACCTTGCACCTAGATCCACCAAGCCTGTATGGCGCGCGTTTCAGTACTTCGGAAATCTAGAACTATCTTGAATCTCTAATCTGCAATGAAACAATACATATTATTGCACTTACCAAAACATGGATGAATGTAGAAAATACAGAACTATTAGCTGAATATCAAATAAATGGATTTAATCTATTTCACACAGATAGATATATTACACCGTGTATATTAGGTAATACCTAACATACACGCCTCCACACACACTACATTTGAAATGTAGTCTCAAAAAGACTACATTTCAACAGCAAAGATTACTCCATAAAAAAATAATTAAATTATTGACCAACATGAGAGAGGGTTAGCCAACATGAGGGTTGTGTTGATTGCCTGAAAATATTTAAATTGTGTAATGTATTGAATGGCATTTTTCAAGTTACAACATTTTTTAAATTACTGAACTAGGTTCTAGGCTTTGCTAGGCTTAATTCAATTATTACAGATAAGCCTAACCTAGCCTAGAACCCAGTGGGTTTTCTTCCTATTGGGGAGTGTTGTACATGCCTCGCCTCCACATACACACTAGCACAGCCAGGCCTCGCCTCCACATACACACTAGCACAGCCAGGCCTCGCCTCCACATACACCAGCACTGCCAGGCCTCGCCTCCACATACACACTAGCACAGCCAGGCCTCGCCTCCACATACACACTAGCACAGCCAGGCCTCGCCTCCACATACACCAGCACTGCCAGGCCTCGCCTCCACATACTCACCAGCACTGCCAGGCCTCGCCTCGCCTCCACATACACCAGCACTGCCAGGCCTCGCCTCCACATTTAAACCAACCAAGCCCACAAATACGTTAACATGGACCAGCATTACACCGTCTAACATACTCTGTCAGATGTAACAACTAAATTTGTGAATTCAAGACCAAATCTATTGTATAACACAGTGTTAGTACGAGAAAAACATTACTTACATTCGAAGCCGTGTTTTAAAATGGCGGCGGTCTTGTACTGACGCTCCATACTGTGTGTTCGTTTGCGTATGATGAACGTGTGACAATTTACTACAACAATTATTTAATTATTCTTATTCTTTATTTTAATATTTTTAGGGTACATGAAATTTCAAACTTATTTGCACACAATAATATAATTGCATTGTCATAACCTTTATATATTACGGAAAATACGATGACATGAACGAAGTCAAAGTGAAGTTGAAGTCAAAGTCATTCGCCGAACGTATTAGTCATTTTTTTTCTCCCAAACGATAGGGGTAACAAATCCACAGAGAATATAAATGTACAGTAAAGTCAATTTTATTCAGGAAAGTACATACATAGTTGATTTACAAACATAATGTTGGATTTATAGATAGAGCTAGTGCATACAATACCTAAAGCCACTATAGTAGGCCTATAGCATTTCAGGCAACCGGGCAGTATATATGGACCCCTTACTCAAATCTCTGAATATGTTAGATATTAAGTCCCTGCACATACTCTCATGTGTATTTTATATATATAAAACGCTGCACTGTAATGTCAATCCTGACCTTAAAAGCTTCCTAGAAGGTTGTAACAGATCCCATGAGCACCACACCAGAAACAAATACCTATTTGATATTCCAAGAGTACGACTTAGTCAAACTAGAAATGCTTTACAAATCAAGAGACCTCGAATGTGGAATGACCTTCCCAATTATGTTAAAAACTGTACCTCTCCCAACCAGTTTAAGATAAATAAAGATAAATTTATAAGTTAAGAAAAATTCCACAAATCAACAACCCTGTTACTGACCCTGTATTTACCCAAGTCTTTCCTAAATCTAAACTTATCCAATTTATACCCATTGTTTCGTGTTCTATCTTGTGTTGACAATTTTAATACCCTATTAATATCCCCTTTGTTATATCTATTCAGGAAATTGTGGTTGATCTCGAACCCATTGATAATGTGACGACTTATACAGAATTTTGTAACTATATCATCAAGATTGTAACCAGCTTAGCTAAATGTAGTGTGGGGTTCAGTCCCTAAGCCCATATATGTGCCTCTCTAACCATTTAGGTTACAGGGCAAAAACATAAAAACAAAGGTAACTGCAGAAGGCCTATTGGTCCATACCAGGCAGCTCCTATCTATAACAGATAAACACTAAGTACTACCTAATTAACTCAATGTAACCTACCAACCTAACCCCCAAAATGTCAATCCATATCTTTTATTTTAAACAATGCTGTTTTGTTGACCAAATTGTATTTTTACTCTTTTTCTGTCATGTTTCTCCCACCCCTGTTTTTTCCCTTTTTTCTTATTTTTTCTCAACATAATTCATACTTTAATTATGCGGATCAGGACATCACCTGATCAAACACATCAAACATCGTTTGACCACCATCAAACACACACATTTCGTGTGTGTTTGACGCTCACTGATATGTACCAGCGTTGTTTTATATATGGTGCTATTCTATCTTACGCTTTGTTGCTCTTTTTTACCTACGGGCTCATAGAACATTCTATTGCGAAAACATTGGCACAAAAATGAATGACGTACATACAATAATAATGTCAGGACAGTGATATAATTATAAACTTTCAAAGCACTGTATCGCCCATGTGTCGTCTTGTCACCAATACTGGGTAACAGTTCCGCCACTTCCCACACTCTTGCGGGTGGGCAGCGACCATTATTCTACGTTTATATTCATATCACCGTGTTGGGAATTTCATTGCGAGTACATTGATACCAAAATTAACGCTGTAGGACAAGTGTGGAAGTGATAACAATCCCAAGAGTAAAAACATTTTGTTGCTCTTGGGCACTCACGGCGAGTCATCTACGTAGGTATTTATTGGGTGCTGGTATTCATATAACTTTTGGTGACCGTTTTTGCTGATTTTCTTCTAGAGAATGTTATTGCGAACACGTTGGTACCAAAATGAAATACATAGCTCGAGAACTAAGGTCAGGAGAGTAAAAAGAGTATACACATTTTTGTTTTGACGCTTAATTAAGGTTATTGTGAGTACTCATCGCCTGCCTAGAAACTGGAACTAGTAATTCCATCTATCATACATATCATACAAGAGGAGCCACACATCTATGGATCATCCAATAAAATCAGCAGACTTCTAGATGTTACTACTGCTCGGCTTAGACTCGGTTACAAGTATCTCTGGGAATTCTCATTATCTGCTGATGTAGACCTGACCAAATGTAAACTGTGTCAACAAAATTATTCGCACACCCTCCATCACTATGTGATGGAGTGCGAAAAGATACATGAATTTAGAGAATTCTATAACCAATGTTCCAGCGATGTGTCAATATTTCATTCAAAATGATCTGCTACCAGAAATTTTAGCCAAATATCCCCAGTTTGCTAACTGTAGATAACAACTAAGTGATTGTAACCTATCCACCGCTGCCCACTGGATGGGGGACGGTGTGCAGGACAAACATATAAATTTTGATACTAGCTCTCCACATATGTCAGTTGCTTAATTTAGAACCTGTACTTGAGGTCGATCTCGAACCCATTGTTGATGTGATGACTTATATTGAATTTTGTAAGTAGCTCATCAAGATTGTAACTTGCTTAGCTAAATGAATTGTGGGGTTCAGTCCCTGAGCCCATTATGTGCCTCTGTAACCCTTTCCACAACCGCCCACAAGATGGGTATGGGGTGCATAATGGGGTGGGGTGTCTTGGCCAAACGTGCCACATCAAAACCACAAGTTGACATTGAATGTGAATTAACAATGAGACAAGTAAGATTTATACTAATACATTTATACTAACTCTGTTGAGCGTTGACCATTTATACATCAAATCTGTTGATGTGAGCACTTTAGTTTAGTCTGCCGTTTAAAGAAAAAAAGAGCATATCAATGGTATATCACAGAAAACGAATTTATCATAAACTCATGTATTTGTCTTATCATATTGAACTGCATTCATATTTTTAATATATAACAATATGAATATACAAATTTCTGTAAATCCCCTACCTTGTTGGAATCTGTGGAAATGAATGAGCAAATGTGCTGGCTGAAGGCGCTGAAGGAAACCACATTGGTTTCATTTTGGATACAAATGTCCATGGAAATTCAAAATGGAAACTAATTATATAGTTGAACCTGCAGAGACGAGTTTAAGAATCTGTGTTGAGAGTGATGGACACAGCCTTCACAATTATACTTCAGAGAATGTAAACATCTAAGAGTCATTAGAAATATGTGTAGAATAATAAACCCTACATTGTTTGAGTTAGGGAAAACACCATTTGTGATATATAGATACTGTAACACGGGTTCGGGTCCCTCTCTCTTTACTTCCTTCTTTCTACTCCCTCTACCCGTATTCTTACTTTTATTTCTAAACCAAGGGACTCCAAAACTTTTAACAAAGCCAACTCCACGCCACGTGGTCCTAAGACGATTGACCGACTTAGGATTCTACACCCAGTATGACGTGACCTAAGCTCTGAACAAAACCCTAGAGTCACCTCTGCTGCCACCACCAGACCAGTAATACAAGAGCAATGATCGAGGTCTGGATCGATCACGCTAATTAATCAACCTAGGGGCTTGATCCCCACTATAAACGATGACCTTGAGTGTGGAATAAATTACACGGTAATGATAATTCCGATTCGATGTTAGAATCGGCGCCCAATGCAACTCTGCCTCGTGTGGACCACGTGACCAGGACAAGTATACACATAAAACACATGGAAACAATAAAATGCAAATTAATAACAAATTTAATTTATTAAAAGAAAACTAAAACAAAATCTAAATATGTTCACTCCCTATCACTTTAACACTCCCTACTTGACCTGAGTGGCAAATGAGACTATTTCTATACTTAACAATAGCAACTATACCTTGGGCGACCACAGCTCTAGGTGTTGGGGCTGTTCTTGGGGAGAGGTAAGATGTTGACCTCTTATCCCAGCTGCTTCCGTGACCACACTAATCTGTCCTCGTCTGATCTCGCCCAGACAGAGTATTGTATTGTTCCGCATCGCTTACCCAGTTACTTTAGCAAGGTTAAGTTATAGCAATTAACCTCTGTTTGTACTGAATTGATCCAGACTGGTTGAATTATTTTACTTTAATTAGATTACACAAACATCTAACGGCAAAGCTGTTCCCGATCACAAAAATGGTTATTAAAACTTTGAGAAATATTAGACATGTCAACCCTGCTGACCTATGACCGCCGGTCACTCCGCCTTAAAAGTTAGATCCGATTCGTGACGTCACTGATGGTGACTTAACTCAATAATTAGAATACTCTTGATATTGTATCCAGTACTATTATACAATACAATTTTAATAAAAATGAATAAAGGCTAATTTTCTCTAAATTACTGAATACTATAGGATGATTCATTATACGCAGATATGAACAAAGCGTTGGTTATTTCCACCGCGAATTCCCCTGGGGGTCAGGTCACCATGCGGCTCAGCTTCCCATTCTCTTTTGTCGATAAACCACTCTGGATAATTCTTACAACAGCCTAGTTTGTTACAACCCCCCCGCACAAGCACTTAGTAAACCTTGTTAATTTGTTAAAATTCACGAGGTTTAGTATCCAAACCCACAATTCAACTCATGCCACAAACAAAAGCTAACCTAACTAATAAAATTTGACAAATAATAGTCCAACATCATAATGAACATGTTCATATTTCATAAATTTCTCAGCTGTCAACTGACAGCAATCCTCCAATATCAGGAAACATACATCCTACCCTTACTGACATAGCTAAATAACATGTCCCTACTCTACCATCAAAAACTAGCTATTAAACTCTCTTGGCTCTTCACTAGCCAAGTCCATGTGTCCTCTAGAGCCGGCCACACCGTGCTCAAACAAACATTAAAGTTATATCATCAGACTGAACTTTCAGTCATCCGGGAGCGTACTACAGAACTATCAGGTACACATCCGTGTACTAACCACTCCCCATCAATGTCAACCTTGACATGTTAAGGAACACACCTAACGTTTATTTCATGTATCTAAAAATATAAAAAAAATTCCTATACTATATCACAGGTTTCAGCTGACTGTACAGCCAAGTGTTCTCACTCACTAGAAGTGTCAATGTTTATATTGGTCCGCCTCTCCTGTGTTCAAACATTCTGAAAAAAATAGCACAACATAATTTTCCATAACCGTTTGTTCTGGGCTGAGAATTACACAGGGGCTTCGATTTTGATTACTGACCAATTTATAGAGTAAAATTCATATATTATACCAATTATTATTTTAAATCTGTTTTTCAACATTTAAACAAAAGTGTCCAGATGTTCTTTACACAGATGTTCAGAGCCAACTTTGTTGTTCGTATCAATTGTTCATATTGAGTAAACGAGAAAAAAAAATCGATGCTGCTGGATGCTGAATGTAGTCGCTGACGATGACGGTGTCGATCTTGCTTCTCCCCATGTGTAGACATCCATACCTGGTCCTCTTGTACTCCCATCCGGTACTCCTGAATGACGACAGAGTGTAGTAGAGCGGAGTGCCAAGTGACAGCTGTAGAATACTGTTACTTCGGCCATTAATCTTGCTCTCGACAGTCCACACGCCTTCGTATCAATCACAGTTCACACGGTAGTCTTGATGTTAAACTTGTCGCAGATGACCACAGCAGAGCAGGACTGGATGTACCAACGGTGTCTCTTAGCAGGAGTGATGTTAGAAGGTCGTAGAGGCGGGTTGCTTGTTTGCAGAACAGGCGAATCTCGTCTTCCATCATTGCTCACGTCATCTCAGGCGTTTCTTGATGTCACCAGGTTACTAGGCCGTAAACACCAACTGTGTATACCCTCGTACCGCCGACTTTAGGCCAAAGGAGACAATTTTGCGACCTTCTATTGGCGAGTCCCGGTACTCTGTAGGGAAACCGTGCCTTCCACCTGTGACCGCCTTACTTCCGCTTTCTTGTTACTTCAGATGACGTAATCATTAATCTTCCGGCGAAATTCTTGAGTACTGCTACGCGCTTTCCATTTCTTGACCTCTCCTCCAACACTGCTGGAATGGCTGCAGTCTTGATGACGCAGCAGGTGGGTATTGGTGATCTCGAGACAGCTACCCCGGCGTTGTATGGCACCTCCGGTGACTGCTATAATGTGGACAGCTCGCTGGCCCTGACAACCTCGTTAGTGACGTGAGGCGTCGGCCGGGTGACTCTTGGACAGTCACTCATCCCCAAAGTAACTGATGTATGGGTTACTGGGTCTGGTGGGGGGAGGGCTTTGTGTAACGTGCCTCCCCCCTCGGTCTTTACAGACAAGGGTTCACGTGTGGCTGGAACAACTGGGTCGGTGTACCAATCAGACCTGGGAACAGACAGACACAACACAGCGGAAGCATAGATATACTCTGGGTTTGGTGGAGGTGGAACCCCAGAGCACGGTAAAAGTTGCTACCTGAGTCAAGTATAGACATAGTACATCTCATTGCCTTTACAGGAAAATCTAATGAACACTAAATTATACTAACTAGGGAAGTTACTTTACTGTATAGCGCGAGATCTCGTCACCATAGGGTGGCGAGACTGCACCTGACTACTGATGAGCGATGACAGAGGGTCATCCTCATCTTCTGACTCGTCGGTGAAGCCATGAGTCAGCACTGCTGAGTCAGGAACTAGACCCGCTGAAGGCAGTTCTAATTCCTCTCTAGCATGATAATGTTTCAATTTATTTACGTGAATTGTCCTTTCCACCTGGTCCTCGAACACTCCTTTTATAACAAGATTAACCGGCCCCGCCCTTTTAATTACTCTATATGGTCCTCGCCACCTCGGAGCTAGTTTCCTGCTCTGATTGGCGGGCGCAGCCTCATTCACTCTCAATACGAGGCTTCCTTCTGTCAACTCAAGAGGGCGCACTTTCTTGTCATAAAAATGAGCATACCGAGTCCGTGCCTTCTTGGACGCTTCAGCTGCAATATTCCATGCATTTCTCATTTTACCAAGAACCTCTGAAGGATAGTCCTCCCCGTATGCAACATTATGTCTGTTAAGCAGACCTCACGGGAAATTGCATGAATTACCAGTAAACAAATGAAGTGGTTGGGTGTTAATTGATTGGTGGATGGCAGTATTCAAGGCGAACTGAACATAGGGTAGGTGTTCATCCCAGGTGTTTGCATCATGTTCAGCAAGGATTGCAAGCATATCCTTGACTGAACGATTAGTCCGTTCCGTCATTCCGTTTGCTTGTGGGTGGTAGGCCGTTGTAAAAGCCGAAGTTGTCTCTAAAATCTTACAAACTTCTCTAAATATATTCCCATTGAATTCTTGACCCCGGTCAGAGACTAAAACTTTAGGAGGTCCGAATACAGTAACGAACCTACGCAAGAACGCATCTGCAACCGTACGAGAATCCTTCTGAGGTAATGCAACTAGTGTAGTGTATCTAGACAGATGGTCAACTAGCACCAACACGTATCTGTTACCCGCATGACTGTGGTGTAAATCAATCAGATCGGCCCCCACACGATCTAACGGTTCACGAATTTCAGGAAATTCCTGAAGTGGGGCTTGTACCTTAAGGGTACCTTTCCTCCTCTGGCAACGAGGGCACGACTTCACGAAATTGATTACCTCAGAAAGTAATCCTGGAAAATAAAATAGAGACTTTGCTTTTAAGTGCGTTTTAAAGATCCCCGGATGCCCTGCAATTTTTGAAGCATGCGCAAGCTTTAACGCTGATGACCGCAACGCGTCCGGAATAACTAGCTGAAATACTGCCCTATCATTCTGGCTATTAACATAATACAGGACGCCCTGTTTCATCTCAAAATCATGTATAGGTAAGTTCTTTTTCTTTTTCGGGTATTTTCCTCCCTCTAAATACTCAATAATTTCTTTCCATCTAGGCTCGCTCATCTGGTATTTTCTCATTTTATCTGATGGAATGGTTTCAATGTTTTCATTAATCTGCATTGCCGCTATATTTCTACTTAGCGTATCTGGCACAACATGTGCTGGACCAGGCTTGTACAAGATCTGGAATGAGTGGGCCGAAAGTTCGTGAGACCAGCGTGACATTCGTGGGCATTTTGTTCGCTTCTTAAATATGTGTGTTAACGCTCGATGGTCTGTGTAGATTACAAAATGCCGCTGAAATAGGTAAGGCTCGAAATACCTAACTGATTCTACTACTGCCAGTGCCTCCCGATCCGTAGCTGAATAACGAACTTCAGGTCCTTTGACCTTCCTACTGAAATAGGCTACTGGATGGGGTAAATTATCTGCGTCTCGCTGAATTAAGCACCCGCCAATAGCTATACCGCTGGCGTCAGTGTGCACTTCCCACTCTTTATCAAAATCAGGAATAGCCAATACCGGTGTCGTGATTAGTTGGTCTTTCAGTTTGCGATAGGCCTCGTCATGTTCTGATTTCCACACAAACTTCGCATTTTTCTTTGTCAGATCAGTCAGGGGTGCTGAAATGCCAGCGAAACCTTCAATGTGACGACGAAAATATCCGGCCGCCCCCAAAAACCTACGCACGTCCTTTGCTGTCCTTGGAATAGGCATGTCAGCAATGGCGCGGCAAGAATCTGGGTCAGGTCGGATACCGTCTGGGCACACCTGGAACCCCAGAAATTTGAATTTCTGAGCCGCCAAGGTGCACTTCTGAACATTCAGCCTGAAACCTGCCTGATCTAACAATTTCAAAGTCTCAGTCAAGTCCTGTAGGTGTTCCTCAAACGTCCTGGAATATATCACAACATCATCCAGGTACGCTAAAGAATGCCTACCCAGTACCGGACTAAGGATAAAGTTGATGGCCCTCTGAAACGACGAAGGCGCTGTCTTCAAACCAAACGGCATCCTACGGAATTGATAAGTGTGCCTACCATCCGAGAATGCTGTTTTTTCCCTATCCTGTTCTGCCACCGGAATCGCCCAATACGCCGATTTTGCGTCAAGAGTTGAGAAATACTTAGCAGCACCAAATTGATCTATGATCTCCTGTATTCGGGGCAACGGATACACATCACCCTTAGTTAATTCGTTCACCTTCCGGTAGTCAACACAGAAACGATAACTACCGTCCGGTTTCCGAACTAGCACAACAGGAGAGAGCCATGGTGACGTACTAGGCTCTATCACGCCCTGTCTCAACATTTTCTGGCACTCCTCCCTGATAATGTTCTTTGCCTGTTCCGGCAACCTCCACTGTCTTGTGTACACAGGCAAATGGTCACCAGTTGGAATGGTGTGCTCGATCTTATCAAGGAGACCAATCTGGTCATCCTCTGTCGCAAACAATTTCGGGAATTTTCGTAAAACTCCTCTCAGTGCCTTCCTATCCGCCTGTGCAACATGTTGCAAATCAAGTGCTGAAATTAATTTTTCTACTTCCTCTACATTCTGTGCAACATTTCTCGTTTCGTATTGTACTTTGGATGGTGTTTTAGTTTTCAACATATTCAGTGCACTACATTGTGCAGTGACGGCTGGCGTCTCAGCTGACTCATGGTGAAAGATTTCTGTGTCCTCCACCATGGTTCCCTGAGATACCCTATCACCTGCCCTGAAGCGAAAAGTCTTATGTGAAAGATTGACAACTGGAATGAGTGCACCTTTATCGAGCACTACAACTAAGTGATGAGGAATTAATAAACTATCACATCTCCCAGCCACCTGAAGGGTGGTACCTGGTTGTATGTGACGTCCCACGGCTACTTTAATAAATTTAACAGAATGTGGTGGGCAACTCTGTTTAGTCAATGCATGCAATGCGCATGACCTCTTAACTGTGTCTGGAAGAGACTTAAAAATCAATTTTGGATAGTGCGCATTATATTTCAGCTTCCTCTTAATTGAAGCTACAACTGGAGGATGGTCGATCATCTCCACTGGGTAGGAAGTCTGTCCCAACTGCAACCTGCAGTTCCTAGCCCCTTTTTGAGCAGACAAGGAATAATCAAATCGCGACAGAAAATCAGTTCCCATTAAGATGTGACCAGGAAAATCAAGGTTCTCTACGATCGTACATGTGTGAGGCTGCAATTCCCCATCAATCTCAAAATTAACTGTACCTTGACCTACGATCTCAATCTTTTTCCCATTGACTGCTGTTAATGTCTTTGCGCAACGTTGAAGACGTGCATACTTAAAATTGCTGAAGGCTGACTTTTTAATTACCGTTGCCTGGCTTCCTGTATCAACAAAAGCTGTCAATCTCACACCTTCCACTTTCACCTCAAAAGTAGGCCTGCCATCACTAGGAGCCTGCTTTCATGCTTTCGTAGGAGTGACTTCGCAATCCCTCTGTATATGCCCGCGCTTCCAGCAGGAGTAACACCTCCGCGGATCTCTGTTGGTACCCCGCGCAGGGTGGCTCGAACTTGCAGCTGAGGGCTGCTTCCCGCCTGATGAACCCGCGCCACAGTTCCTCGGCTTGGCTCCCTCGCCTTTACTTAACGCCTCTACGTATGGCGACAACTGAGTGCCCGGCGTCTCCGTGCGCATCTGCCTGTCTAAGGCTGTGGCGGCCTGGGGTTGGGGTTGAGGTATGGTGTGGGTGGCCTGGGGTTGGGGTGTGGATGGAGGTTGGGGTTGAGGTATGGTGTGGGTGGCCTCGGGTTGGGGTGTGGATTGAGGTTGGGGTTGAGGTATGGTGTGGGTGACCTCAGGCTGGGGTGTGGATTGAGGTTGGGGTGGGTATGGGGTGGCCTGGGGCTGGAATGGGTATGGGTATGGGGTGGCCTGGGGTTGGAATGGGTATGGGTATGGGGTGGCCTGGGGTTGGTATGGGTATGGGGTGGCCTGGGGTTGGTATGGGTATGGAGTGGCCTGGGGTTGGGGGAAGGGTTGGTATGGGAACTGAGGATGGGGTTGGTATGGGAACTGAGGATGGGGTGGGTATGGGAATTGAGGATGGGGTTGGGGTTGTTGTAGTGACGGATGAGGTGTACCTAGGTGGTCCCCAGTGGTGTCGGAAGAGGTGCTGTCCTCTACACTTCCACTTCCACTCCCACTGGTCCCCACTGACTGGTCATTATCTGGGTTAAACATTTTCTGTGATTCCTGGTGTGCCACGTCTCTTCTAAACTACCCTATAGTACCCCCTCGACCCGGACTCACTACAACCGTGATCTTACACAAATAATAATAACAAAAAAAAAATCGCAACTCTTCTCGTCTTCCAAGAGAAAACTACTAAATTCCCAAAATAGGAAATACGCCGATTTATCGAGAGAATCGCTGAAGTGAATCCAATGAATGAGTGTCTGCCCCGCACTCGTGTCTGACCGTGAAATATCCCGCAGTTCTATTGCTGAAACCTAAGTCCTTTACGTTAAAAAAAATTAAAGAATCTAATTTATATAAAACAATTTAAATGATAACGCCACTAACGCGCAGCACTCGTGATGGATTAATAAAGAATATTTCCTGTACTTGAATACTAAGCGCGCTTGAAGTGAGCAGCGTGGCCACTGATGACTGATGGAGCGGGACCAGCTGCGCTGAAAAAAACTAAGTCCCGCGCTTTTTCGCTTAAACGCTGAAAAAACAAAATTATTGTTCTGAAGGAAAATAACTAGTTTTACGTTAATAAACCGCTCTAGCGATTAATATAGACACCCAGGACCTATATATGCTTACTAAAAATTGAATTTTACTCAAAAACTGCGTTTTTACTCAATTGCTGGACTCTGCCAATTTTTCTGACTCCGAGTGAAAAAAATTTCTATCACCCCAAATATCACAAAACTCCTTTAATTCACAAAAATTTGGGTTTCTCGTTTCCAGATATAAATACGTTATTATTTACTACTGACGTTGTATACAGAACAATACTGACACTTCGGGCGGTTTCAACACTCACTAATTCGAATTTTCGTCAAAATCCGAGATTTTCACCTCAAATGGACTCTGACAAAATTACAACACGATTTTCTCGAAAAATAACTAAATTCGGCAAAAATGTAATTATCACTGTTTAATGTTTTACGAACAGAATTACGTCCCTTGCGCGCACTAGAGAGTAATACTGGCCCCAGAATATACACAAAACATGAAAATTCGAATTTTCGCCAAAAAGTCAGATTCTAGCCCAAGCTGGACTTAGAAAATTTTCCACCTACGTTTCTACTGAAAACAGAATTCTAAGTCTACAAACACAATTCTACCGTCTTACTGGTAAAAACTAGAAACTATCACTCGCATCGACTGGGGAATCCTAATGATGCCCAGATCATACACGTGACCCACGAATACAAATTAATTACAGTTAACGAGTTTCCGACATCGACTTAGCCGAAAACTTATCCCAAAATACTTAGAAATATTCCGCGGACAAATAACATTTACACGCAACTTACTATCCCTTAAACTCCTTCACTTATCTATCGTGACCGACACATAGCCCTAAGTCCAGAGGATTAACTACACTCTAGCAACAACGCCTCTGACTTAGACTAATACAACAGGGAATTGCAAAACTTAATGTACGCACTTAGCCTAATATGCAAGAAAACGCTAAACACTTGGAAAAAATTTTAACCGGGGATTGAATTTAGGGGAAAAAATTAATCTAGAACAACGCAAATAAACGGAAATTACTTTATAAATTTAAGTATACTTAATTAAAAAAATGCACTCGACTTAATCTTATAATTGCTCCTACCGGCTCGCCGTACCACACCTAGCCTAGAGGCCACACCATCTAGGTTCCAACAGAGCGACACGCAGCTTTCAGCAACAATTATGACTAGGGACGACTCAACCTCCACTAAGTGTGCGATCACTTAGTTGTTGAATCGCTGCTAGGTAGGTTACTAGTCCGTCCCTCGGAGGCCGCAACGCCCTTCACGGATTACGTTTTTCCTAGCGTTTTGGGTCGTCTAATAACGCCCTCGGACTATCTACTGGCGTCCCACAGATATATCCGCCCCCGACAGCCCTCAAGGAACTGCTGTTGAGAGTATGGTGGCTCCCAACACCTCTGAATTAATTGCAATGGGTCGAGTATGGTACCCAGTCCAATCAACTCGGAGCGGTCTCCTTTTCAATAAATCTATTTTAACAGCCTAATCTTACTAACTAAACCTTAATCATATCAGCCCGCATGACCCAAGATTCGCCAATCCCCACTCAAACGCACTTGTGGGGCGCACTGCTAATCCTGGCCCGCGGCTGTCTCCTTAGCATCCGCGCACGTGTTCGAACGGCTAGACGCGTGAGCCTTTCAACAATTTCAAACAAAATTGTTGAAACCACCGCTGTGCACCATTGTAACACGGGTTCGGGTCCCTCTCTCTTTACTTCCTTCTTTCTACTCCCTCTACCCGTATTCTTACTTTTATTTCTAAACCAAGGGACTCCAAAACTTTTAACAAAGCCAACTCCACGCCACGTGGTCCTAAGACGATTGACCGACTTAGGATTCTACACCCAGTATGACGTGACCTAAGCTCTGAACAAAACCCTAGAGTCACCTCTGCTGCCACCACCAGACCAGTAATACAAGAGCAATGATCGAGGTCTGGATCGATCACGCTAATTAATCAACCTAGGGGCTTGATCCCCACTATAAACGATGACCTTGAGTGTGGAATAAATTACACGGTAATGATAATTCCGATTCGATGTTAGAATCGGCGCCCAATGCAACTCTGCCTCGTGTGGACCACGTGACCAGGACAAGTATACACATAAAACACATGGAAACAATAAAATGCAAATTAATAACAAATTTAATTTATTAAAAGAAAACTAAAACAAAATCTAAATATGTTCACTCCCTATCACTTTAACACTCCCTACTTGACCTGAGTGGCAAATGAGACTATTTCTATACTTAACAATAGCAACTATACCTTGGGCGACCACAGCTCTAGGTGTTGGGGCTGTTCTTGGGGAGAGGTAAGATGTTGACCTCTTATCCCAGCTGCTTCCGTGACCACACTAATCTGTCCTCGTCTGATCTCGCCCAGACAGAGTATTGTATTGTTCCGCATCGCTTACCCAGTTACTTTAGCAAGGTTAAGTTATAACAATTAACCTCTGTTTGTACTGAATTGATCCAGACTGGTTGAATTATTTTACTTTAATTAGATTACACAAACATCTAACGGCAAAGCTGTTCCCGATCACAAAAATGGTTATTAAAACTTTGAGAAATATTAGACATGTCAACCCTGCTGACCTATGACCGCCGGTCACTCCGCCTTAAAAGTTAGATCCGATTCGTGACGTCACTGATGGTGACTTAACTCAATAATTAGAATACTCTTGATATTGTATCCAGTACTATTATACAATACAATTTTAATAAAAATGAATAAAGGCTAATTTTCTCTAAATTACTGAATACTATAGGATGATTCATTATACGCAGATATGAACAAAGCGTTGGTTATTTCCACCGCGAATTCCCCTGGGGGTCAGGTCACCATGCGGCTCAGCTTCCCATTCTCTTTTGTCGATAAACCACTCTGGATAATTCTTACAACAGCCTAGTTTGTTACAATACTATAGCTGTTCCTAAAGATTCACCCTTTTTTGCACCAGCAAGATAACATATAAGATTTTAAGAGTTGACGAATGTTAATATTCTTGTTTGATAAACTGTGAACTTGAGACATAGTTAATAAGAACATATTAACACAACAAAATGTTTTCAGAATCCTTAACACCACTTTCCAACAACTTATATAATTTATATAAATTATTTTAGAGAATAATACATAAATTATATATTTAAACATGATATAGTGTTTAGTGGAATGTATAAGGAGTCAAATTGTGTTAAAAAGAGCAATTTTTAGAAAATTTGGAAAAATACTTTTTTCTGTTCAAATTATAACTAAATGGATTATAAAGGTTTCACTCAGCCAATATATATCATTCACAATTTATTAATGAATTTTACAAAAAAACACCATAAATTTTATATTTAAACATGTAAAAACTATTTGTTTTACATTTGGAAGAAAATAATTGTAGAAAAACAATTTATAATTAAACCTTTGTGTTTGGATTTTTTGAGTAAAAGTTTCTCAAAGGCTTTCCTGCACCATTCTCAATGCAAATCATTCCCACACCTATGGCAAGAGATAGGCGAACGTTGTGTAGATGATTTGTGTTTGCTGGGTAGTGACACAGTGCCCACACCATCCGGTCCACCCCTCGTAACGACGGAGAAACTCGCGATATGCCAATTCCCCGGTAAACTTTAATATCGCTCGACGAGCTGTCACCAGCTCGACTCCATAAATGTTTAACACAGGGACATAAAGCAACTCACACACCAGCGCTATCTCTGGGTACCCAGCCCGGCCGGAAAATTCGAGGCCTACAGACTGAGCTCGCAGTACAGGGGGGAGGGGGACCCCCATCGTTAACTCCACGTCAGCACAGGCAGGCAGAGACACACCCGCCCTCAACCGGTCAAATTGGTAACCACCACCACCAACAGCCGGAGCGCCGATTCACCACGTCCTTCCCCTACCGAAGCTAGGGCTAGACTCATCTGGGAATTAAATCATGCACTAAAGATGGGAAAATCAACTGCTCCTGGAGAGGATGGTATTACTTACAGTCTACTGAGATTAGTCTCACACGTACCAGGTAATCCACTATTAGTGTTGTACAGAATGAGTTTACGTGAAGGAGTATTACCTGATGCTTGGACAAAGAGTGTCATTGTTCCTATCCCCAAACCACACTCAGATAATTATAGACCCATATCTCTAACATCGTGTGTTTGTAAAGTACTTGAACGTATTGTTCTTAACCGACTCATGTATCGTATACAGGGGCACCTGTCACCTCAACTGTTTGGATTTATGCCTGGGCTCAGTACACAGCACTGTTTTGCTGAGTACTTCGCACATATTGAAGCTTCCCCTCAAACAGTCTTCATCGACCTAGCAGCAGCATTTGATACAGCAAACAGAGAAATCATACTGGAACAGCTTGCCAAGCTGGGAATACAAGGAAAATTACTGAAATGGATAAAGGGCTATTTGTCTAATCGAACAGCATATGTTTTG
This sequence comes from Procambarus clarkii, assembly GCF_040958095.1. Classification (NCBI taxonomy): domain Eukaryota; kingdom Metazoa; phylum Arthropoda; class Malacostraca; order Decapoda; family Cambaridae; genus Procambarus; species Procambarus clarkii. The sequence goes on along the minus strand of NC_091156.1, from coordinate 30,946,128 downwards.
TTTAATGGTGTTAAAAGCCCAGAGAGTAAACACTTTGAAGTGGGAACTCCACAAGGAGGGATCCTCAGTCCCTTGTTGTTCAACGTTCTGATGCATAAACTTAAAGATCTTCCAACTAATAATGAAGACACTGTCATTTGTTATGCTGATGATATATGTTTACAGGCTGCTACCGAGCCTAGAATGCAAGTTCTGCTCGACGCTTTTGCTACTAGAGCTGAGGAATGTGGCCTCCTTCTCTCTGTACAGAAAACTCGTGCCCTCATTCCATGTGGTATTCCACCAGCCAATTATCATATAGATGGGCGAGCACTTGAGAACTGTGAGTCTTACAGATACCTTGGTATCCCCATTAACGACCCTGGGGAAAAGGTTTCTTCTCTCAAGAGCAGACTTTGGGAGAGATTAAAGCCCTTGCGGGTCCTTGTTGGTGTTAATCATGGACTTAACGTGAGACTTGCTAGAATGTTTTATGCATCATTTATACGCTCTGTGATTGACTACAATGCTCTACATCTCACACTGAATACTGACAAAGAGCTGAAATCTCTTGAAACCTTGCAAACTGAAGCAATGCGTCTCATCCTTGGGGCTCCAAAGTCCACGAGAATAGTTAATTTGAGAGCAGAGTTAAAATTACCTACCATAAGTGAGAGAATTTTGTCTATTAGCACAGTTTTCGGCATGAAGGCATTGAGTAGATCTAGACAACACATGAAGTTTCAAGCTAAACTTTCTAATATGCTGCATTCACCTGAGGTCTATAGAAGAAGAACGAAATCTGATTATGTATATTGGTTCTACAAGGTTGCCAACTCCATCAAAATATTAAATATGAACCCAACTCAACTAATGATTAATCAGCCAATTACTCCATGGGATAACTGGGATCTATCAGTTGATTTTGTAAATGCGCCCAAGAAAGATAGTGTGCACACTACATTATTAAAACAGTTAACACTGAAAAGCATCACTGAAAGTACTCAGAGTATGGGTAACGATGTGTATCAGTGCTATACCGACGGCTCTGTAGAAGAAGGTGGACGATGTACCGGATGTGCATGTAACATATTTGAACAATCTTCTCTCGTACATACAGCAATGAAGCGCGTCAATGACTGGGCAAGTACAACTCAAACCGAACTTGCAGGCATATACCTTGCCACTGAATTTTTAAAAGACAAAGGCAGTGGACTTATATACTGTGACTCGCAGAGTGCACTCCTGGCATTGAACGCACATAGTAGTGACACCCAGAAAATAGTCAGTGATATTCGAATGAATGTTTTAGCTGCCAAAGAAAACAGATTTGAGATTAAATTCCTATGGATACCATCACATGTTGGCATCTCAAGGCATGACACTGTTGATATGCTTGCTAAGTCAGCCTGCAGAAAACCAGTGGTAGAAATTGATATGGGTGTTTCATTAGCAGTGACAGAGAATACATAAACAAATATCTAATGAAAATCTCACCGACCTAACAAATTCTCAAAGACCTGAAAGTTGTAGCATTAAATATTATGATAGATATCGTGAGGAGACATTCACATATGGGACTAATAGAACAAGAACCCGGCAATGTGATGTTATAGTGGCCAGAATACGCCTGGAATATAGACGTATCTGGCAGATTTCTCAAACCCCAAATGTCGAGTACACAATGTGTCAACTTTGTGAAAGAGAAAACATGCACTCTCTTGAACATTATATTGTAGAATGTCCCATACTGACTGACTTTCGCCCTCCTGGGCTAAGGTATGCTGAACTCTGAAATTACTATACGAGTACTGGAACACTTGATGATATATTGGACTTGTATCCAAGATTGACCATGTAATATATCAATCATACAATGTATATATATGATGTAACTATATAACCTGTGCTTGTAAAAGCACCTTCATCACCTTCAGTGATTAAGTGCTTAATTGCACACTAGTTTCTTTATCAGCTATCTCACCCTGTCAGCGTAAATGAGACAAATGTATGTGAATGCATGTGTGTGTGTTTATATGTATGTATATGTGCGTATGTATATGTATGGGTATAAAGAATATATGGAAGCTGATCAGAATTACATTTCACCTTTGTGAATGTACATTAATGACACTATGTAAAAGACACATCAAACACTTTATGTAGGGCATACGTAAATCTGCGTATCTATGTATTTACGTATGTAGGTTAGCTTAGCATTTTTAAAGCACTGAATCACCTTCTGTGGTTGAGTGTTCAATAAACCCTTGAACTATATGTTTAAGACTTCTCTAACCCTGTCCATGGAGGACAGAAGAAAATGTATATATGCTGGTTAGCATTGTAAATGTGTGGCAACGTCTGTGGTAGAAAAGAAAAAAAGTACTTCCACTACACTCTCCCCGCCACACACAGTACTACCACTGCACACTGTTCCCCCACATACAGTGCGAACACTACACACACTTCCCCACACACAATACTACCACTACTCACTCTCCCCCACACACAGACGACCTAGACAAGATGAAGGAATGATCGAACAAATGGTTGTTAGAATTGAACCCAAGCAAATGTAATGTTATGAAGATTGGTGTAGAGAGCAGGAGGCCAGATACAAGGTACCATCTGGGAGATGAAATACTTCAAGAGTCAGAGAAAGAAAAAGACTTCGGGGTTGATATCACGCCAGACCTCTCTCCTGCTGCCGATATCAAGAGGATAACATCAGCGGCATATGCCAGGCTGGCCAACATATGAACGGCATTCAGAAACTTGTGTAAGGAATCATTCAGAACTTTGTATACCACATATGTTAGGCCAATCCTGGAGTATGCAGCCCCAGCATGGAGTCCATATCCAGTCAAGGATAAGACTAAACTGGAAAAGGTTCAAAGGTTTGCCAACAGACTAGTACCCGAGCTGAGAGGTTTGAGCTACGAAGAGAGACTACGGGAATTAAACCTCACTTCGCTGGAAGACAGAAGAGTTTGGGGGAACATGATCACCACATTCAAGATTCTAAAGGGAATTGACAGGATTGATAAAGACAGGCTATTTAACACAAGGGGCACACGCACAAGGGGACACAGGTGGAAACTGAGTGCCCAAATGAGCCAAAGAGATATTAGAAAAACTTTTTAGTGTCAGAGTGGTTGACAAATTGAATGCATTAGGAGGTGATGTGGTGGAGGCTGACTCCAAACACAGTTTCAAGTGTAGATATGATAGAGTCCAATTGACTCAGGAACCTGTACACCTGCTGATTGACGGTTGAGAGGCGGGACCAAAGAGCCAGAACTCAACCCCCGCAAACACAACTAGGTGAGTACAGTACTACCACTACACACACTCCCTCACACACAGTACAACCACTACACACACACCGCGACATACAGTACTACCACTACACACTCCCCGTACACACACAGTACTCCCTCACACTGTAGTACCACTACACACTCTCCCCAACACACAGTACTACCCCTACAAACACTCCCCCACACAGTACTACCACTACACACACTTCTCCACACACAGTACTACCACTACACACTCCCCCCCCCACACACAGTACTATCACTACACACTCCCCCGCACACAGTACTACCACTACACACTCTCCGCAACACAGTACTACCACTACACACTCTCACCCACACACAGTACTACCACTACACACTCTCACCCACACACAGTACTACCACTACACACTCTCACCCACACACAGTACTACCACTACACACTCTCACCCACACACAGTACTACCACTACACACTCTCACACACACACAGTACTACCACTACACACTCTCACACACACACAGTACTACCACTACACACTCTCACACACACACAGTACTACCACTACACACTCTCACCCACACACAGTACTACCGCTACACACTCTCCCCCACAGAGTACTACCACTACACACACTTCCCCACACACAGTACTACCACTACACACTCCCCCCCCACACACAGTACTACCACTACACACTCTCCGCAACACAGTACTACCACTACACACTCTCACCCACACACAGTACTACCACTACACACTCTCACCCACACACAGTACTACCACTACACACTCTCCCCCACAGAGTACTACCACTACACACTCTCCCCAACACACAGTACTACTACTCCACACACTCCCCCAGACACAGTACTACAATTGCACGCTTTCCCCCACACAGTACGTCCACTACAAACACTCCTACACACAGTAATACCACTACACACTCTCCCCCACACACAGTACTACCACTAAACACTCTTCCACACACAGTACTTCCACTACACACTCTCCCCCACACAGTACTACCACTACACTCTCTCCCCCACACACAGTACTACTACTCTACACTCTCCGCCATACACAAAAGACCTAGACAAGCTGAAGAAATGATCAAACAAATGGTTGTTAGAGTTTAACACAAGCAAATGAAATGTTATGAAGATAGGTGTAGAGAGCAGGAGGCCAGATACAAGGTACCATCTGGGAGATGAAATACTTCAAGAGTCAGAGAATAAAAAAGACTTAAGGGTTGATATAACGTCAGACCTGTCTCCTGGAGCCGATATCAAGAGGATAACATCAGCGGCATATGCCAGGTTGGCTAACATTTGAACGGCATTCAGAAACTTGTGTAAGGAATCATTCAGAACTTTGTATACCACACATGTTAGGCCAATCCTGGAGTATGCAGCCGCAGCATGAAGTCCATATCTAGTGAAGTATAAGACCAAACTCTAAAAGGTTCAAAGGTTTGCCACCAGACTAGTACCCGAGCAGAGAAGTATGAGCTACGAGGAGAGACTTCTGGAATTAAACCTCACATCGCTGTAAGACAGAAGAGTTAGGGGGGACATGATCACCACATTCAAGATTCTCAAGGGAATTCATTGGGTAGATTTAGATTTAACACAAGGGGCACACGCACTAGGGGACACAGGTGGAAACTGAGTGCCCAAATGAGCCACAGAGATATTAGAAAGAACTTTGTTAGTGTCAGAGTGGTTGACAAATGGAATGCATTAGGAAGTGATGTGGTGGAGGCTGACTCCATACACAGTTTCAAGTGTAGATATGATAGAGCCCAATAGGCTCAGGAACCTGTACACCTGTTGATTGACGGTTAAAAGGCGGGACCAAAGAGCTAAAGCTCAAACCCGCAAGCACAACTAGGAGAGTACAACTAGGTGAGTACACAGTACTAGCATTACACACTCTTCCCCACACACAGTTAGACCACTACACAGTCTCCCCAACACAGTACGTCCACTACACACACACTCCCCCCACACAGTACGACCACTACACACTCTCCCCCAAACACAGTACTACCACTACAGTCTTCCCCCCACACAGTACTACCACTACACACTCTCCCTTAACACAGTACAACCACTACACACTCTCCCCAACATTCAGTACGACCACTTCACACTCTCCCTCCACACACAGTACAACCACTACACACTCTCTCCCACACACAGTACGTCCACTACACACACACTCCCCCCACACAGTACGACCACTACACACTCTCCCCCAAACACAGTACTACCACTACACAGTCTTCCCCCCACACAGTACTACCACTACACAGTCTTCCCCCCACACAGTACTACCACTACACACTCTCCCCAACATTCAGTACGACCACTTCACACTCTCCCTCCACACACAGTACAACCACTACACACTCTCCCCCACACACAGTACTACCACTACACACTCTCCCCCACACCCGCTCCGACGTCTTCGCGTCGAGACCTTACTTTATTTCCAAGTTCTTGTCTCATATAGACCACTTTAGTCGACACTAATTCTATCTCATAGTGTTCGGCGATTTGCTTCAGCTGTTCTTTTGTACAGCTCTCCAAAATCAATGGGTCCTCTTTTGTTATAAATTCTTGGACACGATCCATGATAAAAACTTTGCCTGGCTGGACACCTAGATGACTAGCAATGGGTGCTGCAAGTGTACACAGTGTGTCTTGCTCAAAACACTCCCGGACAGGACCCCATATGTGTTGGGATCGAACTGTTGACAACCCAACACATTTAATTTAGGTTTATTCTGAATGTTTATCCTAATGCTTCGTTGTACTACAACGGGGTACATGAATCTGAACAGTTGTCAGCCTCAGCCGGACCTGTTGTCAGGTGCGACACACTTTGTGCTGAGGTCTGACAAAGGACAAGAAAATAAGATGGTATAAAACTTCATCATGGATATATTGTGATATATCTCTAATCACCTTATATACAATATTTTACATGTATATATATATATATATATATATATATATATATATATATATATATATATATATATATATATATATTGTGACGATAATCTCCTTCAAGAGATTGAGCCTGCTCTTCCCTCCAAAAATAGGTCGATACATCTATATAAAACTAATATGGAAGAAAAATCCAACAACGACAACACCAGCAAGGTTTGCCAGAGCGCAAAACGTATGCAGCCAGGAACACCTGCTCCACCTCAAACCGCCAAACTACCTGTCTTGTCGCTGGCTCATCGCTGATTGGCTGTGGGTCTAGCTGCAACTGCACTCCACCCACCATACTACTTGATGTCTGGGGCCGCCACGACCTCAGTCTTCAGAATATCCCATGCTTTCGACAGGTTAACACGTCTCGTTGGTAGACTAAAGCCCCAGGCTTACGTATACTAAGAGAAGTGATAGCTTGAAGCCAATATTCCTGCACCTATTTCCATTATTTCACACTTGTTATTTGTTCACTTGTCTTAAACGTAACTTTTCATTTTGTCACTCGATTATTCTTATTACTTTGATTGATTTTATTATACGAATTTGTATGTCCATTTTATTCATGTTTTGCTTTCTTTAACGTAATTAAAATTTCATTGTTAAAATTTACTTGTGTTTTGTGTGTCTTCTCCTTACCTTACCACAGACGAAGTTCCAGATTTTCTATTTTTTTTCTATATGTGACGAGGCCATACCCCTAGCTTTTGAACAGCCGAACACCAACGCGTTACCGTCACATATTATATGGGGGCCTGTCCTAGGAGCTTCACTCAGGTACTGGTGCCAAGTGGTAATTAATGGTAAGCGTATTTAACTCTGTTAACGTAGCTTTTACTATTTTTCATATTCAATTTCATTTTTTATATGGTGCGGTGTATTGTGCGTTACGAGAGTAACATATGGTGAAGGTGAGACAACTTTGGATTACGTGATGACTGTAGGCCTCAGTCATACTTTTAATTGGTCATCTCTCCCACCGTGTTATTACTCGTGTTTACCATCTTTGTCCCTTGGATATTTCTCATTTTTGACAGATCATCATATTGGTACCCTGGTACTGTGGTCTGCCCCGGGTCAAGAGCACCCAATCTTCTGCAATCTGACTGTAGGAGGACAAAGAGGGCCATAGTTCCTCTAGCTCGAACTTTAGTTGCTGAATTGGGACCTCGGCAGCAGTTCTCGTCACCAGTTGACACCTCGCACCCCTACACGTCAGTCAGAGATGATGATACATACAACGGTAGGGAATTAGCTTACTTTTCAGAGCACAAAAGTTCGCTAATTCTGTAAGTATCATATTAAATTCAGTAGGAAAAACTTGCTTTATGTCCTATAGAGACTCGGCAAGGTATGCCTACATCCTTGGACTACCAATTTTACTTTTGAGGCAATTAACTGTTTCATTTGTTTTCGAAACTCTGTTTCATTTGTTAGTAGGATTTTCTTGCCCTTATCCTCTTACATGAGTACCGGGTACAAGATTTCCTGCGCCCTTGATTTAAATTAATCATTTAACACCTTGTACTTAACTGTAATTGTTAAAGATCCCACAGGATAGGTACCAGTTGCCACGTTGTCCTGTTTCTGACATTCACTATAACTGAATATTCGTTGTACCTTTATTTGCTAATTTCACCATGTTTCGTCTCCAAGCTTTCCGTGCAGATCCAGCAGGTGCAATAGGGACTTTAAGTCATGCCAAGAAGACTGAATTACAAACTCTTGCACATGAGTATCAGCTAACAGTTCCCTACCAAGCCAACAAGAGTGAAATACACAATCTGTTGCTGGATCGTTTCTTAGAACAAGGTAAGATAGACTCTGAAACTCATGAAACTTACTATATTGCAGATAAAACTGATTTGGCGACGATGAAACTCAAACTAGAGCTGGCCAAGATTGAACGTGAGCAGCAAAGGGAAGCCCTCGAACAACAAGAACAGCTGTCATACGAAGGGAGAAGACAAGACGACAAGAAGACAAGAACGTGAACTCGCCCTCCAGGAACGTGAGGTTGCAATGCTCCAGGAGCGGGAACGCGTGCAGCTTAAAACACTCCAGGAGCGGGAACGCTTACAGCTTGAAACCAAACAACGCGAGTTGGAGATGCAACGCGAACATGACAAGCAACAAGCGACTCTGGCTCTAGAGTGTCGTCAACGAGAATACACGTTGGAAACTTCACACCTCGCTCAACGCCAGCAAGCTACTGCCAATCTTCCCGTCAGTTTTAATATATCACATGCAAGTAAGTTAATGCCATCCTTTGTAGAAGCAGAAGTTGATGTGTTTTTCACCACCTTTGAAACCCTTGCTAATCAACTCAGTTGGCCTGTCGACCAATGGGCCACACTTCTCAGAGTCCATCTTACAGGTAGAGCTGCAGTCACACTCAGTACTTTGGCGTCTGAGAATGACTACCAGACTCTGAAACAAGCAGTGTTGGACGCCTACCTCCTCTCTACAGAAAGCTATAGAAGGAAATTCCGTGACCACCTGAAGGCAAGTACCACTACCTTCCTTGAGTTTGCTAACACAAAACGGAGATATTTCATGAAATGGCTGGAAGCAGCACATGTCTCTACTTTTACAGAACTCGTCAACCTGATGTTAGTTGAAGAATTCTTGAGGCGTGTGCCGCCTCCTGTCCGTCTCTACTAAGCAGATAAAGAAGAAACCGACTACCTGAAGTGTGCTAAGTCGGCTGACACTTACAGCCTCATCCACCGGCTGACACCCGAACCATCCTCCAGTAAGAAGTCGTGGTACAGTTACGAGAAAGCGAGCACCGATCAAGCTGGCTCGCAATTGTACTGCAAATATTGTAGACTCTATGGACATACCATAGACAAGTGTGGTAAGTCTCAATACAAGGGAACCACTGACCCAAAAAAAACCAAACCAACTCCTCCTAAGTCCGGTAAGCCTGTGATGAATGTTGGTGTTAATGTTAATGATCTTTCTCTTTTCAGTAACCACCTGTATACTGGAACTGTCTCTGCCAACGGTTCAAATCCGGAGGGACGTTTCAAATTGAACATCTTGGGGGACACAGCGGCTCTTCAATCGATCATCTTGAAGTCGGCTGTGCCCAACATCGCCTACACCGGAGAAACTGTCTTCATCACTGACCTCACTGCTACCACTCCATACCCTCTCGCCAGAGTCCACCTGGATTGTCCCTACGTGAACGGAGAAGTCCAAGTCGCCGTCAGGGAAAAGCCTTTTCCCATGCCTGGAGTGCAACTTCTCCTAGGCAACGACTTGGCAGAAGACCTGCATCCAACCAACCTGATCGTCATGGACAAACCCCAGGTGTGTAACTCTGTGCCAAGTAACCCTATTCTAGCGTATGTTCCAGCAGAGGTTCAAGAGAGTGATGAAGTTTCTCCTCCGGTTCTCATGACCACCCGTGCACAAGCCGCACGTCCACAGCCAGCTGACTCTACTGCTACCGCTGTCCCTCAAGACCCTCAGAAACTACCCCCGCATCTGACCAAGTTGGAGTTCCGTAAGTTGCAGAGGGAAGATCTTACTTTAACACCATTGTTTTTCCAGGCTGAGACTCAACCCGACAGTATTCCTGGGTTCTTCATAGAGAACGACTTGCTCTACCGCAGATATAGACCCAGTAAACTGAAGGAGGAGGACGATTGGGCCAACATCGAACAACTTGTGATTCCTACCAGCCTGCGGCCCACTATTCTACACCTGGCCCACGGAGCACTCTCCCACTACGGCTTCAACAAGACTTACCATGGAATTCGTCAAGACTACTACTGGCCAGGTATGGTAAATAGCGTCAAACAGTACGTAAAACAGTGTCATACATGTCAGATGGCAGGCAAACCGAACATCTCCATTCCCAGAGCGCCACTGATTCCCATACAGGTGCCAGCGGAACCTTTCCACAGACTCATAATAGACTGTGTTGGTCCTTTACCTCGAACCAGTTCAGGTAACGCCTATATCTTAACCATCCTGTGTCCTACCACCAGATTTCCCATAGCAGTTCCAGTGAAGAACATCACGGCTGCTACGGTTGTAAAACATCTATTGAAGATCTTCACTCAATACGGATTTCCCAGGGAGATTCAGAGCGACTGTGGTACCAACTTCACCAGTGATTTCTTCAAAAGGACACTGGAGGAGTTCAACATCAAACAGGTATTGTCCAGCCCCTATCATCCTGCTTCACAGGGTTCTCTTGAACGTAGTCATCAGACTATCAAAGCACTCTTGAAAAAGTTTTGTAGTGAAACCTCTAAGGATTGGGATAAGCAAATCGACCTTATAATGTGTATTTACAGAAGTCTTCCCAATGAGTCCCTAGGAGTATCTCCTTATGAGATGCTCTACGGCCGTAAGTGCCGTACTCCCCTTAAGGCTTTCAAAGACTCTCTCCGAGATGCCACCTTCAGTGAGCATCAGAATGTGCCCCAGTTTCTTCAAAACCTTCAACACATTCTAGAGAGAGTCCACCGTTTTGCCCATGATAATCTATTGAAAGCCCAGGAGAGGATGAAGACTCATTACGACCAGACCAGCAAAGTACGAAAATTTAAGCCAGGAGACTTCATTCTAGCATACTTCCCTATCCCAGGTTCACCTTTACAAAACAGGTTTTCAGGACCCTACCGCGTCAAAGAGTGCAGAAATAACAACAACTACGTCATAGAGACTCCAGATAGGCGGCGGAAGACCCAGCTGTGCCACGTCAACCTCCTGAAGCAATATAATGGTACTCCTCCCACTGTCCTAATAAATTATTCTACCTTCACAGAACCCTACATCCACAGTGAGACCTTCCCAGCTTCTCCTCCCGAAAGCACTGACAAGGAGTCAGCGCTTTCTAATTCCGAAATCCTTAATGATCTTCCCAAATACTTTCAGGATAATCACAGTGCACCTCTTGTCAAGATCTTCAGAGAACATCAGGAGTTGTTCCGAGATGATCCCCAAGAGTGTAATGTTACCCAGCACGACATCCAACTGCTCCCCGACACCCGGCCGATTCGTCAACCCTTCTACCGAATCAGCCCGAGCAAGAAGGAAGTCATGCGTGCTGAGGTGCAGTACCTCTTGGATCATGGACTGGCTACACCTTGTGAGTCCCCCTGGGCCTCACCTTGTATCTTGGTGCCCAAACCCCAAGGTAAGGTGCGGTTATGTACTGACTATCGAAAACTTAACAACGTAACTGTCAAGGATGCTTACCCCTTGCCTAGGATAGATGACATCCTTGACGCCATTGGTAGTGCCCAGTACTTGTCCCAAGTGGACTTGCTTAAGGGGTACTATCAAGTGTGACTAACGGAGCGAGCTAAAGAGATATCTGCCTTCATCACTCCTTTTGGACTTTTAAGATATGAACGCCTTCCTTTCGGACTATGTAATGCCCCGGCCACCTTTCAGAGAGCTGTCAACCGTGTCATCCAGGACTTGGATAACACATACGCCTACCTGGACGATATCGTCGTAGCATCCAACACCTGGAGTGAACATTGCTCCAGTTGCGACGTCTGTTCTCCAAGCTCCTGACAGCCGGCCTCACCATCAACCTGGGCAAGTCCACCTTCGCGAAAGGTAAAGTGCGTTATCTGGGTCATGTTATTGGGAGTGGCAGCCTAGCTCCGTTAGACTCTCACATTCAAGCCATCCAACAGTATCCACAGCCTACCACCAGGAAGCAGCTCCTGCGCTTCCTTGGTCTTGCCTCCTACTACCGTAGGTTTGTGAGGAATTTCAGTACAGTCGCCACACCTCTAATTCTATTAACCAGTCCCAAGCAACGGTATAATTGGACCATGCAGCAAACCGTTGCTTTCGAACAACTCAAATTCCTCCTCTGTTCTAATCCCATTCTCGCCCCACCAGATATCACCAAGCCTTTCGTCCTTCATGTCGACGCCAGTGGTACCGGCGTTGGTGGTGTCCTGATGCAACAACGAGGCGAGTAGGTTCTACCTGTCGGCTACTACAGCTACAAATTGAAACCACACCAGAGGAACTACAGCACTATTGAAAAGGAGCTACTATCCATCGTCCTGAACCTCCAACACTTCGCTCCGTACCTACAAGGCGCCAGGTCTACAACCATCTTCTCAGACCACAACCCTCTCCGCTTCCTACATCAAGCCCAATTCACCAACCAGCGTCTTCTACGATGGGCTTTGAATTTACAAGATTTCAACCTGAAGATCCGCTATATCAAGGGTTCTGACAACACCATAGCCGATGCCCTCTCCAGAGTTTATGAAGTAGAAGCGACTCCATCTATTACTCCACCACATAACGACGTACTTCTTCCAGAACCGCAGGCTTCGGGGGAGAGTTGTGACGGTAATCTCCTTCAAAGAGATTGAGCCTGCTCTTCCCTCCAAAAATACGTCGATACATCTATATAAAACTAATATGGAAGAAAAATCCAACAACGACAACACCAGCAAGGTTTGCCAGAGCGCAAAACGTATGCAGCCAGGAACACCTGCTCCACCTCAAACCGCCAAACTACCTGTCTTGTCGCCGGCTCATCGCTGATTGGCTGTGGGTCTAGCTGCAACTGCACTCCACCCACCATACTACTTGATGTCTGGGGCCGCCACGACCTCAGTCTTCAGAATATCCCGTGCTTTCGACAGGTTAACACGTCTCGTTGGTAGACTAAAGCCCCAGGCTTACGTGTACTAAGAGAAGTGATAGCTTGAAGCCAATATTCCGGCACCTATTTCCATTGTTTCACACTTGTTATTTGTTCACTTGTCTTAACGTAACTTTTCATTTTGTCATTCGATTATTCTTATTACTTTGATTGATTTTATTATACGAATTTGTATGTCCATTTTATTCATGTTTTGCTTTCTTTAATGTAATTAAAATTTCATTGTTAAAATTTACTTGTGTTTTGTGTGTCTTCTCCTTACCTTACCACAGACGAAGTTCCAGATTTTCTATATGTGACGAGGCCATACCCCTAGCTTTTGAACAGCCAAACACCAACGCGTTACCGTCACAATATATATGTGTGTGTGCATTGTACACAAGTACAGTTAAATATATATAGAGAGAGAGATACTACGACCATGCTACGGTTGTCTCTTGTCCGATTGATCTTCCAACTTATAAATCATCTACTTTCCTGCAATTTGTACCGCTATCAGGAAAATCAGCGCGTTACCTCTACGCCGACCTCTAAATCTCAAAGCTGTTATCTTCCATAACTTTCAAGAACGTCGACCATGCCTCGAGGTCCTCTTCCTTCGTGAGGGTGGAGCACATTAACAGTTGGGTCCGTTGGTCACACATCCAAACGCGACGACAGCCTGTTGACTCAATGGAGGGGAGTAGATGTCTGTCTCTCCACATGCTCCGGCCAGCACACGTTACCTCGCCCGGTGGTTCTGATTGGCTAACATAAATTCCCGCCACCGGACGAGCCATACCGTGCTGACCGTTAACGACCTCCATGGTTGTTAACCTCGTTCTTCCTGTAATAATGAACGTATGACTTAAATAATCGTGCCTTTATGCGATGAAATAACACGATACGATATATCGTAACACTCCATACACAGTTTTAAGTGTAGATATGATAGAGCCCAATAAGCTCAGGAACCTGTACACCTGTTGATTGACGGTTAAGAGGCAGGACCAAAGAGCTAAAGCTCAACCCCCGCAAGCACAACTAGGAGAGTACAACTAGGTGAGTACACAGTACTAGCATTACACAATCTTCCCCACACACAGTAAGACCACTACACAGTCTCCCCAACACAGTACGTCCACTACACACACTCCCCCCACACAATACGACCACTACACACTCTCCCCCAAACACAGAGTACTACCACTACACAGTCTTCCCCCCACACAGTACTACCACTACACACTCTCCCTTAACACAGTACAACCACTACACACTCTCCCCAACATTCAGTACGACCACTTCACACTCTCCCTCCACACACAGTACAACCACTACACACTCTCCCCCCCACACAGTACTACCACTACACACTCTCCCCCACACACAGTACTACCACTACACACTGTCCCCAACATACAGTACTACCACTACATACTCATTCTCCCCCTACACAGTACGTCCACTACACACTCACCCCCACACAGTACTACCACTACACTCACTCCCCCACATACAGAACTACCATTACACACTCTCCCCACACACAGTATTACCACTACACACTCTCCCTCACACACAGTACTACCACTACTCACTCTCCCCCACATACAGTACTACCGCTTACCACTACACACTCTCCCACCACACACAGCACAACCACTACACACTCTCTCCCACATACAGTACGACCACTACACACTCTACCCCAAATAGAGTACTACCACTACACACTCTCCCCTACACACAGTACTACCACTACACACACTCCCCTACACACAGTACTACCACTACACACACTCCCCCACATACAGTTCGCCCACTACACACTCTCCCCAACATTCTGTACTACCACTACACACTGTTCCCTCACATTCAGTACGACCACTACACACTCCCCCACACAGAGTACTACCCCTTCACACTCTCCCCCCCCCCCCATAGAGTACTACCCCTTCACACTCTCCCCCCCCCCACAGAGTACTACCCCTTCACACTCTCCCCCCCCCCACACAGTACAAAACACTACACACTCTCCCCCAAACAGTACTACCAATACACATTTTCCCCAACACACAGTACTACCACTACAAACACTCCCCCACACAGTACTACCACTACACACACTCCCCCCCCCACACAGTACTACCACGACACACTCTCCCCCACACAGCACTACCACTACACACTCCCCCAACACGAGTCAGGTCGAGGTCGAGGGAGGGGGAAGACGTACCGTGCGCGCTCCGTTAAAATCGTGACATTAACCGGGATTCTTAGGACTACTGCCGTGGATTACTGATTACAGACATAACAAAGTGCATAGTGACCCGCTAGAAAATTGAAAATAGTCATTAACAATAGAACTTTGTGTTAAATAGAGAATAAACGGGAGATCACGTGTGAGCCAGTGAATGAGGCTTTGTGTACATGCGTGTATTAGGAAAAAAAAAATTGTGAACGGTGATTCGTGGAACAGTGATGTGGAACGGGTATCACAACAACATATAAGTTGCAAGTGAATATTATAAATATAGAATAGTAGAACTATAGAATAGTGGCAAGAGGCGGCATCAGTGGTTATAAATCGGGTAACTGGAAACTGGTGACATCAACCTGGGACAACAAGAGGTCACCTGTACCGACCGGGGGACCAGCCTCGCTACCCTACGCTAAGTACCTGCCATAAAGTTTGAACAAAATAACATACATAATATTACAAATATACGGTATACATATAATACTATAAATATTAAACATATAAATATATATACATATATATTGTTACAAATATACAATATACATATAATATTATAAATATATAGATATATACAACAAAACAAGGCAAAATGGGAGTAAATAAACAAATTTGTGGCCACTGTAACAACTCCTTAAAGACGAAGGTAACGGGAATTGAATGTTATATCTGTAAGACTAGATTCCATTTGGCTTGTACAGGAGTGAGTAACACTATGGCACTGAGAGCTGGTCACTTGCTCTGGGTGTGTAAAAATGACCTGCCAGCTTGGAATATCCTAAAAAACCTTCTAGATAACATGACGCATGATCGGAAAACATCATTCATTGGAAGCCTACCAGCCATCCAGAAGGAGTGGGAAAGGAACAACAATTCTAATATACAAGGGGCGGAGGCTATAGTCAAGGATGAAACTGAGGCTGAATCTCAGGAAGTTGTAAACTCTGACTCATTAGGCCAGGATGTAGATGACAGTAAACTATAATAATAATAATAATAATAATAATAATAATAATAATAATAATAATAATTTTTATTTAGGTAAGGTACATACATAAAGAGATTTTACAAAGTTTGTTGGCTTTATAGATAGAGCTAGTACATACAATGCCTAAAGCCACTATTACGCAAAGCGTTTCGGGCAGGAAAAACATTAATGACTAAAGCTTAAAACTAATGGGTAAAAAGAATAAGATGTGTTGAGTACATATAAAAATAGAGGCAAAAGAGGGGGGAACATTGTTGAAAAAGCAGCACAAATACAATTACAAATTATTACAGAAAATTACATTCAAACAGCGTTGATTTGAAAAACAAAAAAAAAACAAAAAACATACATGGGTTGACAACAGAGGGGTAAGGTGGGTTACAGGGAATTTATTAGGTATAGCTTCGTTTTTAACTTAAACTGGTTGAGAGAGGTACAGTCTTTAACATGGTTGTGAAGGTCATTCCACATTCTGGGCCCCTTGATTTGTAGAGCATTTCTGGTTTGATTAAGTCGTACTCTAGGAATATCAAAACTGTATTTATTTCTGGTGTGGTGCTCATGGGTTCTGTTACAACCTTCTATGAAGCTTTTGAGATCAGGATTGGCATTATAGTTTAGCGTTTTATATATGTATAATACACATGAGAGAATGTGCAGTGACTTAATGTCTAACATATTCAGAGATTTGAGTAGGGGTACCGAGTGATGTCTGGGGCCAGAATTGGATATTGTCCTAATAGCAGCTTTGTGTTGAGTAATTAGAGGACGTAAGTGATTTTGGGTAGTAGAGCCCCAAGCACAAATACCATAGTTGAGATATGGATAGATAAGGGAGTAATAGAGAATCACCAGGGCAGGGCGTGGTACATAATATCTGATCTTAGAAAGAATGCCCACAGTTTTTGAAACTTTTTTTGATATGTTTAGAATGTGTCCCTGGAAATTCAGCTTGTGGTCAATGAGAATGCCAAGGAATTTGCCATCTAATTTGTTACAAATTTGGGTATTGTTTATTTTGAGATTTATTTGATTAGAGGATTTATTGCCAAACAGAATATAGAAAGTTTTGTCAATGTTAAGGGTGAGTTTGTTGGCAGTTAGCCACAGATGGACTTTATTAAGCTCAGTATTTACTGTGGCATTTAGAGCAAGGGGATCAGGACTGGAGTAAATGAAGGTTGTGTCGTCAGCAAATAGAATTGGTTTGAGGTGTTGGGAGGCATTTGGAAGGTCATTAATGTAGATGAGAAAGAGGAGAGGGCCAAGTATGCTGCCCTGGGGAACACCAATGTTGATGGGAAGTGTGGGAGAAATTGTATTATTCACAGAAACACATTGGAGCCTGTCAGTAAGGTAGGATTTGAGGTATTGTAGGGAGTGTCCTCTGACACCATAATGATGTAATTTATGCCCGAAACGCTTTGCGTAATAGTGGCTTTAGGCATTGTATGTACTAGCTCTACCTATAAGTCAAACAATCCTTGTAAATATTTATTGTATGTATGTACCTTACCTAAATAAAATTGTATTGTATTGTATTGTATTGTAAGAAGGTTTTGGTGGTTGACAGTATCGAAAGCTTTACGCAGGTCCACAAATAACCCAACAGGGAACTCATTTTGATCAAGAGCTGTATGAATCGAGTTAAGCATACTAATAAGTGCATCGTTAGTGCTTTTTTTGGGCCTGAAGCCATATTGGCAAGGGCTAAGTATATTGAGTTTGGCTAGATATGAGTAAAGCTGCTTATAGATTAGTTTTTCAAAAATTTTTGACAAGTTTGGCAGGATTGATATAGGTCTGTAGTTGTTAACATCTGTGAGATCACCACATTTGTGGACAGGCGTTACTCTCGCTATTTTTAGAATATCTGGAAAGGTTTGGAGTTC
Organism: Procambarus clarkii; assembly: GCF_040958095.1. NCBI lineage: Eukaryota > Metazoa > Arthropoda > Malacostraca > Decapoda > Cambaridae > Procambarus > Procambarus clarkii. Next base: position 30,928,056 of record NC_091156.1, on the reverse strand, counting down.
AAGTGTCTTGTTGAAGAGCAAAGCAATAGCAGGGGCTAAAGATCTGGAGGCTTTTTTGTAGATTAAAGTTGGTATCTCCTCAAGGGCACCAGACTTGGTTTTAAGGGAAAGGATTATCTCATTGACGTCAGTGGAATTAATAGGCTTTAGGTACAGAGACTGTGGATAGTTACCTGTAAGATAGTCCTTAATGTCAGTACTGGAAGATGGAATATCATTAGCAAGGGATGAACCAATGGAAGAGAAGAACCTATTGAACTCAATAGCAGAATCAGAGGCTGAAAGCTGACCATCGTTATTAGACAGGAGAGTCGGTTTGTTATTTATAGACTTCTTTGATCCCAATATTTGTGAAATTGTTCTCCAAGTTTGTTTAATGTTGCTCTTTATTTGGGTAAATTTATCTTCGTAGTATTTAGTTTTGGCTCGTCTAATTATCTTAGATAACAATAATGAGTAATTCTTTGAGAATTCTTTGGAGACAATTCCTAACCTATACTTCTTCTCAAGGTCATGTTTTTTATTAATAGATTTAAGTATTCCCTTTGTAAGCCAGGGATTGTTAAGCCTTTTGGTTGTGACTTGTTTTGTAAGCATAGGACAGTGGGTATTATAAAGGCTAAGAGTTTTTTGAAGAAAAGATTGAACTGCTAGGTTGATGTCCTCTATGTTACCTAACTCGGACTCCCAGTTGACATTATCAGTAGCAGTTATAAAATTGTCTATAACAGTTTCATTGTGTAGTCTAAAACGTATCTCTCTTGACTCAAGAGGTGGTTTGCTAATGTTAGTTAAGAGAAATGTGGGGTAATGGTCTGTAGTGCTATCGGTGATTATACCTGAAGTAAGCGGAGAGGTTATGTTTGTCCAGATGTGATCTAGAGTCGTGGCAGTGCTATCAGTGATTCTAGTAGGTCTAGTGATTAAGGGTATGAGGAAGCAGGAATTCATACAGTTGAGGAAGCTAACAGCAGTAGGGTGTTCTGGCTCGCAGAGGTCAATATTAAAGTCCCCTGCAATAATTAGGTGGTTTTTGTTCAGTCTGTTATCAAGTATTAGATTTCTAAGGTTTGAGTTGAATTCGGACACATCAGTGTTAGGAATTCTATAAACTGCACGCACAGACAGGACAGACTCGGCACCCTTGACTCTGAAGCTGGCGAAGATATACTCCCCATAGCAGTCTCTAGTTCTAATTTCTTTTAAGCATGTTAGTTCTTGGTGGTAGAAAACTAGAAAACTAGAAAGTGTACACTGACAGCTCGATAGGTACAGACAATACGACGGTTCCCGATAGAGCAATTCAGAACAGAAGGACAGACTTATGCAAATTTTATGCAAAGGGCATATGCAGACATAGATATACTGGTAATAAGAAAGGATTAGAACGCAGTTACCAACATCCCAAAAAATGTTAAAATATGCTTAGGAAAGGTGAGTGTCGATTTGGATCAATATGTAGGTTTTTCCATCCTGACATGTGCCAAACCTCACTGGAGGACAGAAAATGCTATGACCTCAGCTGCCCACACTTTCACGTGAAAGGCACAGAACGCTACATAAAGAGTGGCAAGCAGGATAATGAATTTGGAGGAAACTCTATAAATTTTTTATACCAGACCGGCAGAGAATTCAAAAGGAGCAGCATGGAGAGTGTATGGAACTGGATGCCAGATCCACTTGCATTCCAGAATTACAGATACAATTACCCACCGAAAGGGAACTACAACTACGACAGACAACTGCCCTAAAACAATCAGTACTGGTCAGAACAAACTCATTATGTCCACGAATAATGGGCTTGCCGAAAAAGTCTCCCATTCAAACTATCACTAATAGAGTAACCTCATTCATCTTTGCTAACATACAAGGACTGAAAACAAGAACAAACAACAAAGTACAGTTCATAAATGGCCTCCTCACGGAGTCAAATGCAGTATTTGGAGCTTTCACAGAAACCCATGCAGGGGAATTGCTGGACAGTGAGATCTGGATTCCAGGATATAACCTATACAGGTGTGATAGGAAAATTAGGTCACATGGAGAAGTGGGTCTGTATATTAGGGAAGACCTTGTATGCTCGGAGCTCCTAAACGGTTCAAATGAGGTGGTAGAGGTACTGGGATTAAAAATAAAGAAAATAAATTTAGTGATTATTCTAATGTACAAACCCCCAGATGCAACGGCTGAGGAATTCACAGAACAGATAAGCAAAATAGAGAATAGCCTTGATAATTTGGAGAACCCGATACCTGATATTATCTTCCTAGGTGACTTCAACTTGCCTAGTCTCAGGTGGAAAATAGCAAACAATAATATTATACCAGGAAATCTATCAGGACCTAACCAACCACAGATTAGAGAACTACTTAGATTCTGTGACAAATTTTCACTCAATCAACAGATATCGGAGCCAACGAGAAATGAAAATATTCTAGATCTGGTCTTTACGAACAATAAAGACATTATCAGAGACATTACGATATCAGATACCACATACTCAGATCACAAGCTCATTGAAGTGCAAACGACCATCAATACTCAGAATAGACCTAAAACGTTGATAAAGCGTGAGGGGCTATTCAGTAAATTCAATTTTAATAATAAAAGGATAGACTGGGAGATAATAAACAGGGAACTTACAAACATTCCATGGGGAACTGTTCTGAGTAATACAAGTCCTACAGAAGGAATAGAAAAACTGACTTCAGAAGCGTATCAAGTCTGTCTGAAACATGTTCCTTTGAGGAAAGCCAGAAAGATATCTAACGTAGAAAGAGAACTCAGACGACACTATAAACGCAGGGAAAAAATAACGGAACTGCTTATGCAGACACGAATTTACCGTCAAAGAAGGAATAATTTAAATAGGGAGATTGAAGAAATCGAGCGGAAATTGAAACACTCATATGAAACTGAAGAAAGGCAGTTAGAACAGAAAGCAATTCAGGAAATAAAGAAAAATCCAAAATATTTCTTCTCATATGCGAAATCAAAAGCAAAAACCACTGCCAGTATTGGACCTATTCGAACAAGTGAAGGTCCATACACGGAGGATGACAAAGAAATTAGTGAAATTCTAAAAAAGCAGTATGAGGACATGTTTAGCACTCCAATAAACAACATGAAGGTGGAAGATCCAGACAATTTCTTTATGCGGGATATTCAAACTCCCTGTAAATATAACTGATATAAACACGAGCGCACTAAATTTTGAAAGAGAAACTGAAAACATGCCCATGCACTCGGCCCCAGGTCCAGACTCATGGAATTCAATATTTATAAATAAATGCAAAGTGCCGGTAGCACAGGCACTCAGTATAGTGTGGAGGAAGAGCTTGGACACGGGGGAGATACCAGATGCACTTAAAGTAGCAGACATAGCCCCTCTACACAAGGGAGGGAGCAATGCATTGGCAAAAAATTATAGACCAGTTGCACTAACATCGCACATCATAAAATTATTTGAGAGATTGATTAGGAGTCAAGTCACCAATTTCATGGAGACCAATGACCTTCACAACCCAGGCCAACATGGATTTCGAGCGGGAAGATCGTGCCTCTCACAGCTACTTGAGCACTACGACAAAGTCACTGATGCATTAGAAGAAAAACAGAATGCTGATATGATATACACGGACTTCGCAAAGGCTTTCGATAAATGTGACCATGGCGTGATAGCACACAAAATGAAGTCAATGGGAATAACCGGTAAAGTAGGACGCTGGATACTCAGTTTTCTGTCAAACAGGACTCAGCGAGTAACGGTCAACCATATAAAATCTAGTCCAAGTGCAGTTAAAAGCTCTGTACCTCAGGGTACAGTCCTTGCACCGCTGCTTTTCCTTATTCTTATATCAGATATAGACAAAAATACATGTCACAGCTTCGTATCATCCTTTGCAGACGACACAAAAATCAGTATGAAAATTACCTCGGCTGAAGACATTGAAAAACTTCAAGCTGATATTAATAAAGTTTTCGACTGGGCATCAGAAAATAACATGATGTTTAACAGTGATAAATTCCAGGTACTCAGGTACGGTAAAAATGAGGACCTTAAACATAATACAGAGTACAAAACACAATCAAATGTACCCATAGTAGGAAAACAGCATGTAAAGGATTTGGGAATAATAATGTCTGATGACCTAACGTTTAAGGAGCATAACCAAGCAAATATTGCGACAGCCAGAAAAATGATAGGATGGATTACGAGAACTTTCAAATCCAGGGATCCCATCACAATGGTTGTACTCTTCAAGTCACTTGTGTTGTCCCGTCTTGAGTACTGCTCAGTACTCACTTCCCCCTTCAGAGCAGGAGAGATTGCTGAAATAGAGGGAATACAGAGAACATATACGGCACGAATAGACGCAATAAAGCACCTAAATTATTGGGATCGTCTCAAAGCTCTCCAAATGTACTCACTAGAAAGAAGATGAGAGAGATATCAAATAATATACACCTGGAAGATACTGGAGGGCCAAGTACCAAATCTACACAGTAAAGTAACAACGTATTGGAGTGAACGATATGGAAGAAAATGTAGAATAGAACCAGTGAAGAGCAGAGGTGCTATAGGCACAATCAGAGAACACTGTATAAACATCACAGGTCCGCGGATGTTCAACGTCCTCCCAGCAAGCATAAGAAATATTGCCGGAACAACCGTGGACATTTTCAAGAGGAAACTAGATTTATTCCTCCAAGGAGTGCCGGACCAACCGGGCTGTGGTGGGTATGTGGGCCTGCGGGCCGCTCCAAGCAACAACCTAGTGGACCAAACTCTCACAAGTTAAGTAGAAGAAGTAGAAGTGGAGAGTAGAAGAACTCCCAGAACCCCATCAACCAGATATCAACCAGGTATAGTACTTCCACTACACACACTCCCCCACACACTGTACACGAAACACGAAATTTTGGGTAATATTGGGTAAAGTTAAAGGGGAGAATGGAAGTAAATGGCCCATATTTCTTGATGCTTATATATTGGTGCGGAGTCTTATATATATATATATATATATATATATATATATATATATATATATATATATATATATATATATATATATATATATATATACATATATATATATATATATATATATATATATATATATATATATATATATATATATATATATACATATATATATATATATATATATATATATATATATATATATATATATATATATATATATATATATATATATATATATATATATATATATATATATATGTATATATATATATATATATATATATATATATATATATATATATGTATCTATATAATATATATATGTATACATACATTCATACATACATACATACATACATACATACATACATACATACATACATACATACATACATACATACATACATACATACATATGCATACATACATACATACTCACACATACATACAGGCTTGTGAGTCGCATAGACTTGCGAGTCTGTGCAAGTCAGTGTGCAAAATAGAAACACAAGTTCTCTCATATAAGCAGGGGCTTCATAAAAAACGTTAGTGACCTCTCACCTCTCTGGTGCCCATGGTGAGTTGAGATTGTAGCGAGTAGATTATCCCAATAATGTGCTCGCTCCAAATGCATTGTTGGTATAACTCACACCAAAGTATCACCTGTGTACTTCTGTATATTAGACCAAATATATATATAGTATCTTAGTGTCTGTGTTTATTGTCACCATACTTTACGTAACAATAGAATAGTTACATTGGTGACCCCAGAGAGTTTCGACGATACCCAGCCACGATGGACTACAACATGGACTCTCACTGGACCTCTACTGCTACTGTTTGCTGTGATGGAACACTGCCAACACCCTCGCCACAGCTATGATTTTCATTGCGTCCATCTCTGCATTTTCATCCACTACGGCTTGCTGCTCCACGATCGTTACTCACTCATCTGACAGCCTCATCAATGATTACATCATGTTGGATCTACAGCTTGTCCTGCCGACTCTCCGTCGCTGCCAGGGCACTGCTTGTCCTACGCCCACGACAGCTGCTCTGTCATCAGATTCATCTACACGTTCACTGCATTTTGATACTCGGCCGACTCAAGCCCTTTGCGCAGTACAGGACTTACAGCTTGCGTTTCCGACACTTCGTCGCCTTCAGGACAATTCAGCTCTAGATGTGATTACCTCGTTGTCCTAACTACGTGCCTACATTACCTCCTAATGTCCTGGTGCCCAAGCCCATCCGCCCCAGATCTAAATGCTTCTCCAGCGACCCAAGGACGCAACAATTATGCATATTCTTCTCTCCTGCTACACCGAGCTTGTCCACACACTGTACCTACATCTTTTGGTACCAGACTACAATTTCCACAGTCAACAATGTAGTACTCGGCGTGTACAGTCCTAATCCACTCAAGACGCTACAGCTTCGACACAGAGCAGACAGCAGACTACGACCGCATCGAGCCGCCACGCTCTCGCTCCCCGAGTTCAGACACTCACAATTCTCAATCGAGCCGCCACGCTCTCCCACATAGAGCTCCACGACTCCGGCCTCACTCAGCTCTCTGCTCTGCTCCAGGCTTCGTCTCAACGTCTGCGACACTGCTAAATCCAGAGACACATCCGATGACTATGCAGTTCACTTTTTCGACCACAGTTACCAGCAGCACCGCCACCTACGACAACGGACGATCCTGTACGACCTCCCACCCTACAACCCCAGTTACCAGCCGCACCACAACCTGATCCTACGACGACGGACGATCCTGTGCGACCTCCCACCCTACGACCCCAGTTAGATGACATCAGCGAAGAGGAGGAAGTTAACTTTGATGGTTATGTAACGCGAGCAGGGCGTACAATTCACCGACCAGCAAAGTTCCTTGATCAAGTATTTTTCCTTTCATCCCCTGGGAGGGGGAGTTCTGTAGCGAGTAGATTATCCCAATAATATGCTCGCTCCAAATGCATTGTTGGTATTCCTGTCAACCTTTGGAGATGAATGAGGTGAGGCGTTGCCCGGGCAACACAGTGAGGTGTTGCCCGAGCATATAAGCAGCAGAATAGCAAACATTAACCAGAGTCTACTTTCAAGTGTGGTCTAGAGCAGACATTTGCGAGATACTGTACCGACGCTCAGTGCGCTCAACTCACACCAAAGTATCACCTGTGTACTTCTGTATATTAGACCAAATATATATATAGTATCTTAGTGTCTGTGTTTATTGTCACCATACTTTACGTAACAATAGAATAGTTACAAGATGTTAAGCGAAATGGACTGAATTTTACATTCCTTTTAAGGGTCTGAGTTTGGTGTAGTGGGTTAAGGCGTATTAGTTATGGCAGTTGTGTGAGCAACTGTGCTGTATGGGTTTGAATCTACCTGATGGGTGTGTTTGTGTTTAAAGTTGTGTTAACTTCACTTGCAAATTTAAACAAGTCTGTGTGAAAAATATAGACCCGAGTTCTGCCACATAAGCAGGGGCTTGATGGAAAAACTTAATTGACCTCTCACCTCTCTGGTGCCCTTGGAAAGTGGAGATGTTAAGGGAAATACCCTGAAATTTCCATTCCTTTTAAGGATCTAAGTTTGGTGTAGTGGGTTAAGGCTTACTAGTTATGGCAGTTGTGTGAGCAACTGTTCTGTCTGGGTTCGAGTCTACCTGATGGGTGTGTGTCTAAAGTTCTGTTAACTTCACTTGCGAGTTAATCTTGTAAAGATTAACATAAATTTCCTTGTTATTTATATGCTGGTCGTAGGACAATAAAACACCTAAATTCAGCTCCTCCTCCCTCTCCTCCCACTGCCTGGGAAAACCCAAGGCTCACGTCAAGGACCCCACCCGCGGGGACGTTGAGTCCCGAGAACATCACAAGATTCCGGATCCCAACCTAGGATCATGTCTTTACAGATTATAGAGAGAGAGAGAGAGAACCTGGGCAAAGCTAGATATTCCCCCTACTACCACATACATCAGACTAGTATTGTAATATGCGGCGATAGCATGAAGGACGTATGTCGACAAACACATAAGGAAGCAAGACCAAATTCAGGCTGAAGGGAGTAACCTGTTATTAGCTGTTGTCCTCGCATAATTAGCTGTTAACCTTGCGTTATTAGCTGTTGACCTCGCGTTATTAGCTGTTGACCTCACGTTATTATCTTATGACCTCGCGTTATTAGCTGTTGTCCTCGCGTTATAGCTGTTGTCCACGCATTGTAGCTGATGTCCTCGCATTATTAGATGTTGACCTCGTGTTATTAGCTGTTGACCTTGCATTATTAGCTGTTGACCTCTCGTTATTAACCGACATAACCTCTCACATTGTTCAAAAGAGAACTTGATAAAACACCTCCAAAAAGGATGTCTGAATGAGCAGTCCATGACTCGTACGTCACACTGCGGCGTCCAACAGCCTGGATGATCAGATTACCAAGCAAGAAGCCTGGCTAAAGACAGAAGGTAGACATAAGGTTGGTAGACCTTAAGAAAAAAATTCTCTCCCTCTCTTTTCCGTGAACGCCCCTCTCACAAATTACTGACATTTCATGAAAAAAACAACCCGCAAAATCTGAATTTCGCGTGACTAGAGAACATTTCGCGATCTCTGTACACCCCCTTCACATTGTGACCCCTCTGGTGAGAGTAGTTTCGCGCTAATTACTAATTTAGTGTAAGGGGTGGAGGGAAGAGAGGTGGGAGAGAGGAGAGGAGAGGATGGAAGGGGGGTAGAGACGGAGGGAAAGGAGAGTGAGGAGGGGAGGGGATGATTACAATGGGGGAGGGAGGGAGGGGTAACAAATGTGGCATCTTGTTCTGTCACAACACAGTCTATGTTGTTATATTCCTCTTGAAAATATTTTCGTCCCTCCCCCACAACCCCACCCCCACACAAAATACAATGCTCTCCCCCCCCCCCACACACAAAATACCATGCTCCCCCCCCCCTGGGCTGGACGGTAGAGCGACGGTCTCGCTTCATGCAGGTCGGCGTTCAATCCCCGACCGTCCAAGTGGTTGGGCACCATTCCTTTCCCCGTCCCATCTCTAATCCTTATCCTGACCCCTTCCAAGTGCTATAAGTGCTTGGCGCTTTCCCCTGATAATTCCCTCCCTCCCTTCCCCCCCCCCACACACCACATGCCCACCCCACAACAAAATAATAATTATATTACCACCTGAGTGAGAAAATTGAACCCACCTCACAAAAAAAAACTTAACCCCTTTATTTTTTTCTGACATATTCCACATTTTATGAAGGATATCAACAGTTTATCTTAACGCACGCAAAACGTTTCCGTTGTTTACAATCAGAACAAACGAGGTAACCAATTATAAATACATTAATTAGGGGCCTGCAGCGTCCGGGGCACTCACTACGAGGCTAATTAGCATAATCAAAGGAAAGATATAATGAGCACGCACGATAAATAGTGGTATCTAAGCCCCCCCCCATCCCCCTCTTGTTAGCGGGCCAGTAGAACAGGTGGCCCTAACCATCATCTCTTACAAGGTTGAGAGTGGGAAAATCGTCCACCATTATCCGGGAGCGAGTGTGAAAGAGCCAGCCCTGAAATAGGTTTATAAAAAACACTTATAGTGTACAGATCAGCAGCAAACGCCCAATTAGGAATATTAAATTAAAAAAAGTACGCATGTATAAGCGAGGTGGGTGTCAAAGGTTCAGTTATATAGCAAATAATTAGAGTCTCGCAATACTATACGCGTAATAGGCAATTAAGCCTAAAATCCCCCAAGTGCCTCGTAGAAATAGTTCAGGGTAATTAAATTTTGAACACCGCTAGCATATAAGTATGACGCTGTTGGTGACAAGTTTGTGTGCGTGTGTACTCACCTAATTGTGCTTGCAGGGGTTGAGCTTTGGCTCTTTGGTCCCGCCTCTTAACCGTCAATCAACTGGTGTACAGGTTCCTAAGCCTACTGGGCTCTATCATATCTACATTTGAAACTGTGTATGGAGTCAGCCTCCACCACATCACTGCATAATGCATTCTATTTACTAACTACTCTGACACTGAAAAATTCTTTCTAATGTCTCTGGGCGTGTGTCTGTGTGTGTTGCTTGCTCGCTCATCTATTAATACTCATCCATTTGTACTGAACAATTTGTGCCTGGATGACCGGCGTTAGCTCTTGGTCCCCGCTTTTCGAACCGCCTGTTGCCTAATGCAGTAATTTCCGACCTATTTTCGTATCATATCTACTTTTAAAATTATTAATGAAGTTTGCAACCACATCCTACTCCTTTCGTTCATTCCACTTTCTCACTACTCTTATGTTACAAGAAACTTTCTAACATCTCCATGACTCCATCCATATCCTCTTGTACTATTGGTGTTCATTGTGAACATTTCCTCTTTTTGCACTCTATTAATCCCCCTTAAGTATTTTGTCCCCCTCCCCCCCTCCTCTTTTCTAGCGTCGTCAGGTTTAGTTCCTTCGGTTTCTCATCGTACCCAATACCTCGCACTTATGGCACGAATCCACAATTGCGACGGATTGTATTACATTTGTCTTCTTCCAGCAGCATGGTACTTCTTAAAAAATTAAAATAGTTCTCCCTTTATAAGTGACTCATTAAAGATGATCGCGAGAGATTCGATAATTGGCCTGTACTCCTCCTTTTAACATACATAGTGATATGTTGTCTGTTCCAATAGCTTCAGTTTCGTCTAGTGACGCTAGTTGTATCCTTTCTGTTGTCTCAATATATGATAAATATCTCATCTTGGGTAACCTCCGCTTCTGGCAATAGAAAGGAAACTATCAGGAGAAAGCCCCAAGCCATTACGTTTATATTATAGCCATTACATTACGTGTAGTGGTAAGACACTCGCCTGGCGTTCCGCGAGCGCTTTGTCATGGGTTCGTATCCTGGCCGGGGAGAATTTACTGGGCGCAAATCCTTAACTGTAGCCTCTGTTTAACTCAACAATAAAATGGGTACTTGGTTGTAACAAGGATTCTTCGCGACGGGGATCGTATTCCAGGGACCTGTCCGAAACGCTACGCGTACTAGTGGCTGTA